>NC_133207.1:34148639-34164444 GCF_958299795.1 Porites lutea | reverse complement strand
GGGGCATTTGCCATCTTTTTTCGTCCCCACCCCGGGGGAATTGACAGCTCAAGAGACCCCACGGCCGGGAATTTGCCATTCAAGGCAAAAAAAAGAAAAAGCTAATGCCCGGGGGTCAGCCGGGGGGGGGGGGGGGGGGGGGGGGGGGGGCTGGGTGCAGCTGGAATAGTAACTGATGCATAACTTCTCTCCCGCGGGTAGGAGAGAACCCTGGGACACGAGGTTGACGCGAGGGGAGAGGGACCCCTCGCGTGTATCCCTCGCGCGCCCGTTCTCTCGTTCGCCCACTACTTCCAAGCGCCTGCTACGCAGGCTATGGAGAACCGCAACCAGGCGGTTCACTCCCACCAAGATCCCCCCAACCCGGGAAAAAGAGTAAAGCTTCCAAGAAGCACACTGCACAATTTTTCCAGGATCCCCCCTATCTCCATCGCCTCCTAGCTCCTGCCGGCATAGAAATGATGTCATGAGTCGTGGAGGAAGAGGCTTTACTGCAAAAGAAAGCGCATGTTTTGATTTATTCCGTGAAAATGCGCCTTCATTGTTTCAGCCGCAAAGAACCTGGGTACTAGTAACCGTCATAGGATATCGCAAGGATTCCTGGGATCTCTTAGCAATAAACATCTTGTGAAAATAAAATGGCCTGCACCGTGAAAGTGAAAACAAAGGAACTAAGGTCGATTTTGCTTCTTAAATGACTTCACTAAAAGGCTTCCTTCCACCTGCAGGGAGTGCTCTATGGAGAAAAGACCGTGGACGACTGTCCTCAGAGAGCGAAGGCAGCTTATCGCCTTCAATCAAGCATGTCGTCATAAGAGAGGTATGGCAAAGAACTAACCCTTCACCGCACGCCTTGTACAAAATTGATGTCATGACCAAGTCGAACCACTGGTTCATATTTCGAAGGTACCGTGAATTTTACGAGCTCCATAAAAACCTTGTGGCTTTGTATGGTATCCCTAAAGATATGTTGCCACCAAAGAAACTGACTTCCAACATGGCGCTGTGTCATCTTGAGAAACGGAAAGCGGCGCTGGAACACTACCTGCAGCGACTGGTAAACAGCAGCACTTACGTGTCGACTTCACCAGAAATCCTCGAGTTTCTTGAAGTACAACGGCATGATGTGATGGCAGTGACAAAATCACTGGCAAGAGATTTGTTTCAGAAAGGAAGGGAAGTTTTGGCGAAAGGTGAAAGTTTTACTTTCTCTCCTACTCAGTTGTATTGTGTAACGCGTCAGTTGCAGTTACCAGAGCCAAGCAGTCCGATGGATCAAACAGATGCAGCAGATCTGGGGAATTTGTATGATTTCGTTTATCAGCTGCAATCACTTTGTGTTAGCAGCATTGTAAACAAGTCTACAACTTCACAGGAGCTTTCCAGTCACTTGGAGTTTGACATCTCCTTGTTCAAGTCCCTCAGTTGTTTAATCATTGATGGCTGCCCTTTGACACTGATCAATAACCTGGCAAAAGTCCAGTCCCAGATAACAAGTCTAACAGCACGTTACTGTCTGACAAACATGAAGGAGCTGCTTGTTGATTGTGCCGCAGAGAAACGTTCGGCGCCCAAAGTAAAGGGTCCTGTGGAGTCTTGGAGAGGTCATACCACAGCAAAACTGATGCAGAATCGTGTTGTTGTCCAACCGTGGCATCAGCTAACACGTCTTATATTAACACATAACAAACTAGTAGCATTTGACACATCTCTTAAACTCTTGCCAGTTCTACAAAATCTTGATTTGAGCTATAACGAATTTGTTCACTTGGATCTACAACAACTGTGCTGTCCAAGCCTTATGTACTTGAACCTGTCTCATAACAACATCCACTTCATTACAGGCATGCCTGGAGGGCTGGCTCATTTGAAGTCTCTTGTTGTTAGTCATAATAACCTTGAGACTGTTAGTGGATTAGACTCTCTGACAGGGCTGATTGAACTAAACATTGAGCACAATCAGATATACACCATCCATGAAGTTTCCAAGCTGTGTTTGAACTCCCATTTGAAGTACTTGTGTATTGCTGGAAACCCTTTTGCACGAGCAAAACCTTACAGGGTGATAGTACTGTCCTTCTTCAAAGGTAAAGAGCTGATTCTTGACAAGAAGCCTATAACAAAAAAAGAACGGATGAAACTTAGATCCCATCCCACTAAGTTACGAGCCAGCACCAGTCCAGATCACGTGTTGGATGATGAGCCTGCAAGTGAAGATGGTCTGGCTTCTCGTAGATATCACAGCTTAAACTTGTTTGGTCCTTCTGAGAGTGATGATGACTCTGGTATTGAAGGTGCTCCTAGCCTAGCAAGCAACAGTGTAATCATTGGTCCAGAGGAATCTGAGATTTTGGACAAAGAACTGTCATTTAACTGGTTATACTACCCTGTGGGGAATGCTGTACCAGTCTCAAATAACATCACCTGCCTTCCTTCTGAAGACAGCAGAGAGGAGCAGAAAGATCCAAGTGTTGCTACCAACAGTTTTGTTTTGGAGAATGCAAATACAGCTAGAAAGGAAGTGACTGAATGTTATCTTGATGATCATGATTCCATCAAAAGCCCTGGTACTTTTAATGATAAATCTACTACATTGGGTTCAACTTCAACTTTAGAGGCAGAAGAAAGCATAACACAGTGTTCCTCAACTTTAAATCCCAATGCTAGTGTGCCTACAGAGCAGTTATCAAGCAACTCTACTTTGTCTGCTGATGATGTTCACATCACACAGCATGACTCCAATGGCAAGTCTGAATCAGGTGATGGCCAAAGCCATCCAATGTCAGCTAGAGCTAATGACTGTCAACAACTGGTGGAAAAGGACAATGAAGGACAACAAATTGTTAAGGAATCCACAAGTGTCGCGAAGCCGATGAGTGGTGAACAGAGCTTTAATGCTAAGCAGACAGTGTTTACAAGTGACCATTACCAACAAATTGGTTTTTTACCAAATCCAACAGAATCTTTGCTAATGAATGATGAATAGAAAGATAATTCTCCACAAGAGGGGTAATCAGTGATAATATTATTGTAACAAGTAGGGAGGTACATGCATTTAATCAATATCAAATCTATTTTCCTCTCTTGATAATATGAATGTCAAAATATAATATTTACTAGTCAGGTAGTTTTCATAAGTGAAAGAAACTTAAAACAGTTAACTTATTATGGACAGCAAGTTGTTTATTGTTAAGAACATCTGTCTGTATTTATAATAATATTATTATTATTAATTTATCTACGAAAATTAATGTTAGACTTGTGCTATGATAAAATTATAAATTCAGATTTAGAAGTACCATATTTATTCGATTAACTGCCCTGGGCGCTTATTAAATTTTTGGACCTTGATATTCAAGGTCCACCTTATTCAAGGTGGACGCTTATTCGAGGCTGGGCGCTTTTGTTAAATTTTCACTATTCTCAGCAAGTGAAGTATGTTCATTTTGCAACAAAACAATAAATGGTAGCAACAAAAAGCAATGATGTAACAAAGCAAGGTTTCTGTAAAGTAGTCTGAAGAAAACTCCATCTTCGGGAGGGTCTCTTATTATATTAAAATTATTGGAGTTTGTGTGGGAGGGAGTGGGGTGGGGGTGGGGGTGGGCGCTTATTCGAGGCTGGGCACTTATTAACTCAGTTCTGCCTTTAGGATGGATGCTTATTCGAGGTGGGCACTTATTCGAATAAATACGGTAACTGGTCAACTTACATGTATGACTGTAAGCTGCACTATACAGTAACGGGACAACACAATAAATAGTTTCTTGGACATCAAGAAAAAAAGTTTTGCAAGTGTGTTTTCCACTTCCATAAGCCACATTTATATCTTATTTTACATTACACAACAATTCAAGCAAAAATATTTTTGCTTTTAAATAGTACAATAATAATGCATAAATTTTGAAATTATTTAACTAAACGTTCAATAATACTTTAAAGGAATTATGGGGTTAAAATTGCCATTGGAATGATAAGATAACGTGTATGATATTCAAATGAATGGGTAACGTGTGCAAATGTCCTTTTCTGCCTTAAAGCAAAGGAGTACTAGTGACAGTTATACCATCAGCCTGGGTTAGGGTTAGATATTACATCACTCAACACTACAAAGTTCTATTTAACTGAAGGACAGAATTTAGATGAAATGTGTCAGTTTACAGATAGATGTATTCATTAACCCATTCGCTCCTGGAGATTTTGCCGAAAAACGCATTTTGAAGCTAGTCGAGTGGTTTTCTGGTCACTGTCGTGCTATAAAGAGGTAAAACTTACCACAAACCGCCACAGGTCGTACACTTGATGGCCTTCTGATCCAGATGCAAAATATTAGCTTGCGAAGTTCGGGTATGCGCAGAAAGCAAAATTTTGGGTTTAAAAGGGACACAGCAGTCTTGACTTTTACTTTTCGCTTTCTTTCCTCCCCTCTTTTTTCGCTTTTCTTGCCTCTTTTTTTTTTCTCTTGCTGGGCATTTAGTAGGCTTCATTTTGGTGGGAATAGTTTTTAGAAAAGCTTTTAGGATCTTAGGATTAGGTGAAAGGAAAGGTAGGTGGGCAATGGAACAAGATTTTCATGGAGATTTTCAGGTCAATGTTACATGGTTTTTTGCCTCTTTCTCCGGTGTCCTTGACTGAATTGTGCTCATTCTGGTGTGGTTTGAAAGATCTCTTCACTCTGCACAAGCTAGCGGACAAAGTTGTCCTTGACCGTTAAAACTGATGACGTCACAAAGGGTAGAAAGGACGTGGATCCGCACGGGCGGTTACGGCCGGTTCAGGGGCGAATGGGTTAATAAGCCTGTTTCCCACATTGTCTGTATTTGGTTTGTGACATTTTCAGATGCTGTCTGCACGAGGCTTATTCAGTTGATCCCAAATAGACCCCAGACAAATTTTTCTCTGCAGACGTGTAATGCTTGTTCAACTCTTTTTTGTTGTGAAAATGGCGCCAAATATGCGATGCTGGTATCTGATGCAGACCAGTTGCTGATCGTGTTCCAGATCATATGGGAATCAAGCTTATACCTTAAATGTATCATAAGTTATCAATATTGCAGTTCACATATTAATTATTGTATTATTATCAAATCTAAGTATTTATTGTCAAATACAAAGAACATTAAAACAAATTCTCTTTGCAAAACTGAGTCTGATTTTTTACATTTGAAACGATCCTTGTCGTTAGTTAAATACATTACAAGTCTGCACATTTTTTCTTTTTTGAGATGAACTTGTGCGATTCATCCTGATCGACTATAGTCTTCCCAAAGTTGTTTTGCTTTTTAAAGGGAAAGAAATTTGAAGTTTACAATGCTGAAAGCAGAATCATAGGGCAGGTAAACACCTCTCCCCCTCTCCACTACCATTACCAACACCAACCCAAAAACTTACGTACCGATTGTCGCGCTGCCCGCCATCTTTATTATAAGAACGTATAAATTTGGGACTATTACTGGGTATATATTTATCAATCGGGATTTGATAAGTTTTTAAAAAAAAGTGACACAAGACATCTCACAACGTACGTCAATTTTAATTCTAGCATTTTGAACCTTTTTACAGTCTAAAACTCTTCAAACAATGTTTGTTGTGACATTTACAGCAACTGTTTGGTGTCGGAGTCACTGTACGTTGGTTTCACCAACAGCTTGAATGTTTGTTTCTCCCTTTTTCGCTTTTTTTCTCAACGTTAAAGAACTGATAATTTAAAGCCCTTTTCAAAGTTGAATTTCCACATATCGTGCAGGCTTTTCGAACTTCTTTACATCAACACTTCATCTCTCATCCGCCCAATACCAGCATCTTCCTCGGCGTTAGCTCCCATAGTCTGCAAAAACAGAAATAATACCTAAATTACTTTTAAATAACTACATAAATTTATTAATTAAGAAACAAATCAACATTTTTCAGCAAGTGATCTTTTTAGTTATTATAGGAGGCAGCGTGGCCGAGTAGTTAGAGCGCAGGACTGAGGCCCCGAGTTCACGTCACGCTCTGACCGTTTGCTGGATTTGTTCATGGTAGTTCCGAGTTCAAATCCTCTGCGTCGCTTAGTTATTATAGAAGGCAGTGGGCCGAGCAGTTAGAGCGCTGGACTTGCAATTCTGGGGCCCGAGTCCCGCTCTGACCACTAGCTGGATTTGTTTTCGGTAGTTCCAAGTTCCAGTCCTCGGCCGTGTTTGTAAATAGCCAGCTGGTTTGCCTCACTAGGCCAGTTGGGATTCTTAACCCTGTTAAGTGCAAGTTGAATTATTTGTTTCAAGCATTTGCTCGTCCCCACTAGCATTAGTACTATATATAAGTTCTCTTTTTAACCTCTGCGCTGCATGGTTTCAGTGATCTTCTAATGAGACCAAGGGACTTATTTCTAATAAGACCAAGGGACTTATTTCTAATAAGGCCAAGGGGCCTATTATTTGCCTTTGCAGCTATTTTTAGAGCAGTGAGTGAGCACCCCAGCGACCGGTTTCGGTGCACGTAACTTCCAGGTAGTCGCATTCAGGGACTTTTGTTAATGCCTCAGAATTTGCAGTATATGTGAAGCTGGAGGGTTTCCGTTTCTTTGAAATACAAAGTATATGGCACTTAGTTACGTTAAAGTCCATCTGCCAATCAGAAGCCCATTTAGTTACGTTAAGTAGATCTTCCTGGAGCACTTGATGGTCATGTAGGGAATTAATGGTCCTGTAAAGCACAGTATCATCAGCGAAAAGACGTAATTGTGAATTTGTTACTTGGGTGATATCATTTATGAATAATAGGAAGAGAGTCGGACCCAAAACGGAGCCCTGTGGAACACAAGAGGTAACAGGAGTAGTGGTTGAATGAGTGCCGTTTACGACCACAAATTGGGTACGATAATGGAGAAAAGCAGCAATCCAAGCAAGCGTCTTTCCATTAATGCCGCAGTGGGTTAACTTTGTGTAGTAATTTAGTGTGGGAGACTTGGTCGAAAGCCTTCGAGAAATCCAACAGAAGGGCATCAAATTCGCAATGATGATTTAAGGTGTTGGCCCGGAAGCCAGGTTGCAGATGAGACAAAGATATGCTTTTCAGACAGATATTTATTCAGGTTGCTAAGCACAATATGCTCCATCACCTTACTGCAGAGGCACGTAAGGGATATGGGTCGATAATTTGCTGGGTTTTCCTTGCTTGATTTCTTGTGGACAGGAACGACCATAGCTGTCAACCAGTCGTTTGTTAAGGTGCCCGTGTCATAGCCTTGTTGGAAAATGAATGTCAAAATGCTTGAAATCTCAGCGGACAGGTCACGTAGGCAGCGTGGTGAGATACCATCTGGGCCAGCTGACTTTGATGGATTTAATGAGGCAAGTTGTTTGAGAACACCATTGGGGGAAAACACTATGACCCGCATGTTATTAATATAAGCAAGAGTGGATGGTGAGAAGGCAGGAAGCAAGCCTTTGTCTTTGGTGAACACACTTTGAAAATAGTCATTCAAGGCTTGTGCATTATCTTTGTCAGAGATAAATATTGAGTGTCCTTGGCGCAATATAGGTATGCCAAAGTTCTCAGACCGCAAGCGCTTGATAAAGCTCCAAAATCGTTTGGGATTTTCCTGTAGGCTTCCCCCAATCACATTATTAAGATAGTCATTCACTGGGCGGTCTTAAGTAATTTCACCACTTTGTTTCTTTAGCAGCGATATTCAAGCCACGCTGGTGAGTTTTTGTCACCCGTGCGCCTTGGTTTTTTAAGAAGGCGGTCCCGTTTACGCATTTGACCCTTAACTCATCTTGTAATCCAGGGGAGCGACTATTACTATAGTAACTTACCTTTTGTACGTATTGAGGATTGGTGGCAAGTTCACGGTCCATATGTTGCAGCTTTTCATCGAGATGCTGAAATAGTCGCATCTAAAAACAACACACAAAAACAACAAAAAATTAAAAACTAACGCTCTGTCATTAAGGTAAGTGCAGTGATCCACTTCAAGAATCATGACATTATAATTATTGCTTACGATTCATCTGGATGGCCAGCTATGATTAACAGACAAGTGGAATTCTCTTTCCCCTGGATTGATCTGGCCGCCCAGTTCTGACGGAGAGCGGTCGTTTCGATACGAACTCAAGCAGTGAAATCGCACAAAACATTTTGTTCACTTCAAGTATTTAAGTTTGCATGAGAACAAGGGAAACATTTTGGGTGAATATTCTCCGTTCTTTGAGCCAAGTACATGGAGCTATTCACACCTCAACATAAGGGGGTACTCCCTATGATGGCCTATACGGGGAGGCTCCGCCCGAAAGGGGTATCTTTTTTCATGATTCAGGTGTATGAAAGGGTAGGGATTTCACAAGTTGAATTATATAGAAGAGAAGAGAGTACTGTCATTTGGGTCTGTGAAAGGGCCCAAAAGGGCTAACAGATGAATTTTGTGGCTTTATAAAGTCGGGAAAACGTTCTATTTTTGTGATTGATTCCTGTTTCACGGACAGTGCATTTACAGCAGTTAAAAGGGATGCAAAGTTCTAAACAAGGTATGTGAAAGAGGTATTATTTGTGAATAGAAGATATACGAAAGGGGTACCTTTTTCGAGAAAAATGGTATATAAAAGGGTAAGGAGTTGGGCCTCGGGGCGGAGCTTCCCCGTATAAACATTTCTTGGGTACCCCCCGCCCCCCGGGCCTCGACTGCATAACCGTTCTGACAAATGGTAAGTGCCCTCAGATTCAGCTGTGGGACGATTAAGCGTCTAATGCGCGTGTTGGCGTCGGTAGGAAGCTATTCCTTCCATCCCTTTTCCATTGCTGGTGTGGTTCTTGTGGCTGTGTTTTTTTTGGTGTACCATCCTCTGCTTTCCCCAAGAGAGTCAAGCCACGGGGTTTTCGTCTAATCCTTGGTAAGTAGACTGTGTCAATTGTTCAAGTCATTAGTTGCTGGCGAGGTGATCGGATACCCCCAAAAGAGTTTCAGTTGTAAACAGACCATCAGACGACTATAAACCTAAACCTAGCGGTATATTTCTTATTTCGTGGGGTTAACATACCTCCCTGTCTAACTTCTTTAACATCTTTGGATTATTATATTTTTCAGGATTTTGGTGAAAAGAAACCATTCCATCGCGCTGATTAATGCTGGCATAAATATCTCCATCTTCTATCTAAATTAAATAAGAAATAGACCAAAAAAAGACTTCAACTGACAATGCATGTAATATACTTATTATTAAAATACCTTAACTGGTCTACAGCATTTTTTTCATTATTCATTATTTGTTAATAGAATCTCATCATGCCACGAGAGCAATAATTCAACTCAATCTTTACTTTACACCACACATACGTTAACTGAGATTAAAAGCAGGAAATAATAAGTGGTCAAGAGACATCAAAAATCTTAAGATATCTTTTTTGATATGCATTCAAACTTGCTTTTTTACATACAATATATCAAGTGATGGGACTATAAAGTGCATGACAGTTTCACACTTTTCACACAAAAAGTAAGTAAGGAAGGACTTTAAATGTGGAGAACTGGTAATCAGAAGTGGCCAGGCATTTCTTTTTTGTTTTTTGTTTTATCTTGATAAAGTGCGCATACCATACTATTCCAGTTTTATGGTACCTAGTGACCTGGGCCCACTTGTTGGAATGCCGGTTAGCGCTAATCCAGGGTTAAATTTTAATCTGGGATACTTTCTCTATTCTTTTCAGAGTATCCGATCATCAAATTGTAGGCAAAGAGAATTAAACTATATTTGCTTTTTAAGCTCTCATATCTGAGTTCAAATTTTGCACTAACCCTGGGTTATCTTAACCCAGCTTTGAACAACCCGGCCCTGTTTGATATTATTTTGTCCGCAGGCATAAGGCCATAAGCGAGTTGAAGCTCTGTTACCATAATAATATAACTATGAATTTGTCACCTCCACTTAAGTTTCAGAACATCCCTGTCAGCTAAATCAGTTCTTGTTATACCCACTACTCAACTTTATGTAGGTGCAATAACAGGAATAACAGATTGAATGGTATTATACTCCATTATCACAACAAACCATGTTTATGGTATTATACTCCATTATCACAACAAACCATGTTTAATATGTACTGCTCAGCTTCTCTTGGGCTGCTTAGTTGTACTCTGTTAGCCATGTCTGCTAAGGACAGGGTCAAAAATGTCTAGAAGAAAACAAATAGATAAGTCATGTGTACAAACAGACACAGCTTCAGTTTACAAATTTGAGCATCTTGTTTCTGAAAATGAAGGTTTCACACTGAAATCTGCTACCCTTGTCAAAAGGAGTATTTCATTGCATTGTGTTGCAACATAGTGTTAGTACTGTACTGTCGACAGGTTAGATATTGGATCAATAATATCTTTATTGTTTCATATTTTAAAGACCGTCAGATAACTTGCAATAGAATTTGACTACACAGCAGCTATATAAGTACTGTACCTTTGTAAGTCTGAGTATGTTTTTCTTGTATAGTGAGCTGACAACTTGCTTGACCAGGCCAACATTGTTGTCCTGTCAATAAAAAAACATCTCAGTAAATTGACAGAACCATTCAAAGATCAATGGATCAACTTACCCATCAACTTACAGTTCTAAATGTCTCCTCATTTTTAGTGGCCACTGCTCGCACTTCATTGGGGTTGTTTGATGTGTAACTTCCTGCAAGTTCATGATATGCACCACTCAAAGGCTGAAATGAAAACAAGATCTAAGAAATTACAAAATTCTGGATGGCAGTTAAGCTGCAAATGCATTTTCAACCATTTGGCAGATGTAAGGCTTTACACATACAGTAACTTTACAAAATAAAGCAAGTTTGCCTTAGCTTTTTCTGTACAGTCAATGTCAATAAAATAAAGGCTTTGAAAGCAACAGTTGCACTACATTTGAGAAATTTTTGGCAACTTGTTGCTTTTGCCTTGTGGCCCTGTTGTTGCAAGAAATGTTACATAAGACATTGCCTAGCATAAAATTTCTTGTAATTTTTGTCACAACAAGCGAAAATTATATCCAGTGTTACTGCAGTTGTTGCAAGAAGTAGAACTTGATTCTAGTTTGTGCAATGTGTGCTGCAATGAACACAAGTCATTGTGAGACATGTTTTTTTCCAGGAGTTGTTGCTAACACCACGCAATTTTTTTACATAAACTTTTAAAAACATGGTTTCTTAGAAACTTTAATTCTTGGCTGCAATAATCCATGTGAATACCATCTGTTATTAATTATTTCTTTCTAATCTTACCTTCAGGAATCTCATGATGACATGTGAGGTATATTTTGGAAGATCGATTATCTGTTGAGGTAAAAAGATTGTTCAAATTTACACAAAATTAAAATGAATCAGTCAATATTAAGAAATTAATGTCTAGCCTACAGGAAAACAATGAGATTTGTTTCCCCCAGACACTCATTGTCGGCCCAAGGTGAGTTTTATTTTACCTTCTGACTCAATTTACAATTATTTACAAAAAATGATCTTCTTTTCATTTAACTACAAGATTAGTGGGTCAGCCATGACTACAAAAAAATATTAATTTGTTTGGGATGAGTGGCATAGATTTTCCATGGTTTCAAGATACATGATCCAGTGTAATCCCCTAGGGTCATGGTTAGCGATCTTGGTTTGCTGTTTGCCCTAACAGAAGTTCGTGTGTTTTGACACCTGAGAGGTGACATGATCTTGTTCAATCAGAAAACAGGCATGAGCATGAGATAGCCATGATAATCAAAACCTAACACAACATACAAGTTGAAGAAGTCAGCTTGAAGAACTGGCCCAAATGAGTAATCGATTCTGTGTAAAAACATTATTGCTAACTTCTGGAAAGATATTTTGTACAACCCTTAATAAGACACACTATCGGTATATGGGTTACTTTGTACATAAATACATCAGAAGTAAGTCTCACCTTTCCATGAAGGATCAAAGACACTAGAATAAACTTTTTGTAAGCTTCCAACATGATATGGCTCACATCCACAGCCGGGCATGTCACAGCCTATAAATAAAAAAATAACTGTTGTTCTAATGCTTTCTTAATCTATACTTACAGAGTATGAAATACAGGATTTTCACTAGGTTGTCTCTAAGAAAACAAAAGACCTACTGTACATATACAAGATAGTATTACTGATCCAACAAGCATACCACTTCAAAAAAGTACAATGCTTTCTCAAACTTCTTTAGAGCAGTGTAGATCATTCCACCATAATAACAATATCCAAGCAGTGCTTTGGCATCATATTTTCCACCCTAAAGAAAAAACAAAAGATGTACACTGTATGGTGACAAACGTACCAATAATGAAATTCTACAACAAAATTAATACGAGACTGCGAATAACAGCAAACATCATCACCGATGAAGGGATCGTGATGGGTTCTGAAAGCTGTGCCAAACTTTCAACAAATTGTTCAATGGAGTTGAGGAATATTTTTTGTTCAATTAATTCAATTCATTTCAAATGAATACCAAGTGAACAGGCCAGTGTCACAGGAGGCAACTCCTGTGCAATGTCTGTTGAGTAGGGGTGCCAGATTAATGTTGAGCTTCCTGCTGGAGAGCTGAATGCACACTAAAGTCTGATAGAAGAAATATTGGGAAGATTTCTGCCATAAGATACCTGTTTAGAAGGAGGTCCCCTAATGAGGGCTTTCTGAAGAATGGGGAACAGGTTTTCAGCTTTTAAGGAGGTGTTGATCATTAGTTGACTAGTATGTCTTCATTAACTTGTGGAGGTTTGATTATTTTTGTATGCTGGTTATCAGCATGCTACAATAAAACATACCTCTTTATGTACGTCTGTTATATCGGTATCTAGGAATGGCAAGGCTGGCTTCAGACATTTGGCAAGTAAACAAAGCTGTTGAAAGTGAAAAATGACCATTTTAATACACAATCAACAACTGCATGGCTAAGTGGAGCTAGGTACCCGGGATGTCCAGGACCTTACACTTTATGCAAAGCCAGTCCCCTAGACAGAGTTATGCCCCCATAGCTGGTAAACCCTCACCTTCCAACCATGAGCTCCCATACCAATGGAACCAGCAACTGTCACACTGATATATCGGTGAAAAATAAAGAGAAGGAAGAGGTGGGGAAAAAGGCACAATCCAAAGGCTAAACAAAGCAAGAGAGTGCAATGAAAGCATTGTACTAAACACATGGAGCTAATGCAAGCAGGGCTGATTACGCTTGCACCACCACACTGACCCACTGACTGACAACAAGAGACTGTGCTCCTTGTTGTTAACAGTATTAAATTTCATTTAACTTCATTAATCTTGCATCAGAAACACTTATACAAATGAAGCATTAAAATCTTCACTCCTTTCTTTGAAAAGACCCATGTCAGTGCAGTTAGTATGCAGCTTTTAAAAACCTCTAATTTCACTGGTTCTCCATAACATGCAGCTCCATAATTTTAGAGATAGAGTCATTGTTATATTTCTATGTCTCTTGTTTTCACAGCTAATACTGTGAGGTCTTGTAAAGAGCTGTGTGGTGCCCCTGTCATTGAGAAGAGAGACATACAATAAACCATCAATAATGTTAAGCAGGTCACCAAAAACATGCTTGCAAGTTCAAAATGTCCTCTAACAACCTACAGTGCATGGTGTGTACACCATGCATTCAAGGGTACAAACTTATAATAATTATTAGTTAGTCAACTTCAGTCCATTAAGCTGACTAAACTAAAATAATTTTGCAGAGCCACAAATAACAGTTGGTCATCAAGACAATGACTTGACAGATCAAATACTACGAAAGATTATCATTTAGGCATTTAAGATCTGCATAGTTTATTATGTGTGGTCAACAAACTATTTGATTTGACTAGGGTGACCTGGTCAGGACATATGTCCTTTCTAAAGACAAAAGTTATTTGCAGCCCTGTTTTGCCTGCAGGCTGAAGAGTTAGCCCTTCCGACTTTCTTACATGTATACAGCTGTTTTGAGAAAGGTTGTCGGAAAAAATGTGCAGGGGACAATCCCTAAAAGAAATATGGGATATGATCAATACACTGTTCCTAACGACTGTAGCTTTCGAACCTACTTTTGTTGCTTTCCATTAGCACTCGCAGACATTTGTCGGTTGCCTTTCATGCCTTTCTTTCAAATTTCTTTGGAGAACAGGGCAGACTTAAACCACCCACAATACCTTTCGGGATTGTCACATGCACTTTTTCCGACAACCTTTCTTGAAACAGCTGTATATGATTTCTAGAACCAAACCATGCAAACACTCACAAATTCTGTTACCTGTGTAAGATCTGTGTGAATTGATGTGAGTTGAGTTGAAGACTGTTGAGCTTTTTGTATAGCAACACACATCATTCTTATCCCTCGCATTGGCTGTGAAAAATAGTGGAAAAACCAAACCTTAAGAAACTGAGTGCAACCCTTCTTTATGGACAACTGCTTTATACAAACACTGCTTGCAGCAGGAGGGTTTCCTAATATATTTCATATATTTTGCCTTGCCCTTGATTAGTTGACTAATAAAGATACCAGTTAATACAGATAATGGACTCTATTTGGAAGTGTTCTCCCTAAATTTTAGCTCATCAGGTAAGGGACCATTCATGGCCGGTGGGGCAAAAAATATGCCCCAGAGACGTATTTTCCTGGGGGGGGGGGGGGGGGGTGTAAGGGGTAGTGGAGTAAGAGACATGGCCCTGGAAAATTTATCAGCTAAGTTCTCTGAAACGTCGTTCCCTCATTTTACGACCTATTTTACACAAATCGGCCAAATGTTATCTTAAGCCAACAATTTAATTATTTATCTAATTTATTAGTACTTTTCCATATACTCATTCATTTCCTTGATCGGATTGGTTCACAACTTAAGCATTTTTTAAAACTACTTATTTAATTTTAGTTAACCTTCATGCAGTTGCAGGCAGTAAAAAATGTTGCTTCAGGCAGTAAATTTTACCACCTGATAAGGAGAACACTGTATTTGGTGACTTGATTGAAACACTTTCATACAAAGTCAGTCTCCATTTAAAGTAAGACCAGTAAGAATCCAACAGAAAAAGCCATAAGCTATTATAAAGTGAACTTAATTTCAGTGCAAACTATGACATCCATGAAATCCATGTAAATGGCCATCTTATACATCTCACTTGTTGAGGAGATGTTATGACCCTTCAACACAGCATGGTCTTGACATCTCTGAACATTATGCAAAAATGTTTTTACACAGCTTTTAGTGGTTACCGCTGATAAGTAACACATAACTCTGGCGTTTAAATCAAAGATTGAACATGCATACCTGTTTAAGGTCCACCAGGCATTGTGTTATGAAATGACAAATATGAGCAACTAGAAAAATGGAAATAACAAATATTTTGACCTTGAAATTAAAATTAATACTGAGGAAAAAACACATTGAACATTTACCAGAAACTTACACTTTTCCCCAGCAAACTGAATTTGTTCCTTGGAACAAACTGTTATAAACTGTTGAATCTGACTAAACAGTAACTCAAAATCTCCATAATTTGGCAACGACAATTTAACCAACCTAAAGAAGACGTTTAAGAAATTCTTCAGTTAAAATGGTCTCAAGAAAAAAACAAAAAACGGTACCAAAGTTAAGAATGAAATTTAAGCTAATCTTATGCAGAGAGGAAAACTTGTCGAGTATCTTACAAAAGTGCCATAAAAGCCAGCGTATGTTGATCTGGATCAAGAGATGCGATGGCCGCGTCAATTTGACCTGCATACTTAGCAAGTAACTCATTAGATCTGTTTAAAAACTCTGCCAGCTGAACATAATTTTTGTCAGCAGAAATTGATCGCACAGTTGCCA
>NC_133207.1:33986139-34143639 GCF_958299795.1 Porites lutea | reverse complement strand
CCAGGGAAAAAGTCCTTTTTTCTCGACATGGCCAGACTCTTGAAGCACACAAGTATGCATTCACCTTGTATGTGGAAGAGAAGCAGGCAGGCCACAGACCTCAGCTAGGTGTGTAGCAACCATAGCTTTACTTCCATCTAGTGGTATTCGGCCATCAATAAAATTGTATAATAAACCCTTCCACAGTTTTATTTAACTTCTGACTTGAACTAGTTAATGAAAATCCATCAGCAGGGCCAATAAGAACGACTCAAAATTAATAGAGATGCCAAGTTTGAACGCGATGTGTATATAAACTACATTGTTTAATGAAAGTCACCAAATTTTGCAGAGTTGTATGGTGGCGGGCAAGTGCATGCCACCCTTCATAGAGACATCACTCTTAAAATTTGGCAACTTTGTGAAGCAATATTCTCACTCACTTTACCATATATTTACCTTTAAACTTGTTAAGTTTCCTAATTTTAAGGCACTCTTTTAACAGTGTCAATGGATATTTGCCAACTGGTCTTTATCAAACCTTGAAAAAATTGTGAACGAGTCTATTTGTTGTAAATTTATCATCTCTGTCCATAACTATGTTTATGTGTGGTTTGTAATGTTGACAACTTTTAGGGAGAACTTCAGAGAAGGATGAACAGTCAGATGAAGCAAAAGAGGTACAATTTTTTGTTATTTTTCATTAACTAGAACTTTCCTCTTCATCCTCATCTTCTTTGGATTCTTGAACTGTATTTATCAGGCTTTTACTACTGACTTCTATTTACTTTCCTTCAGTCTTACCACTCTCTATCAGTTATTAAAGTTACACTTAGTGGTGCGATGCCAAAATCATGGTTTAATGAATTTATGATTATAGAAACAGTTAAGCTTTTGATTGTCAGAATCACCTTCGAAACTAAGTGGAAAAATCCAAGATGAGCACAGCTCTCTTATACAATGTTCTTAAATGAGACGAAACAGAAAATTGAGCAGGAGTTGCAAGAAATTGGAGTTGAGGAGAGCAAGAAGCAGAATTTTTTGTTAGCTGCCGCCTCTTCCTACATCTTCAGGGTTACAAAGGGTTGTGGACTAGAAACTTGTGGTGAACTGACAGGTCATCAAAATTTAAGCTCTTCAAATTTTCATACTAGATGCTATTTCAGACTTCAGCTACCCCAAGTTTACCCAAGGCAGTCTAGTGTTTTCAGTGTAGCTATTTAGCAAGAGTTAAATCGTTTTATGCAAGTTCCTAAGGATTGACCTGACTTTCCCATCCCTGAGTTAGAATAATCAATTTTGGTCTTAACCATTCGTCTGTAATATTCAAAGATTTAACTGTGGTATGTAAAGATTGATTTAAGACATCAACTTTAGTGGTCTAGTAGGAATTACCCTGCATACTGCAATTTCCCTTCGGTGTTTAAGCACAGTAATTAACCAGTGTGTCCAAATTTAATGTGCTGCAGCCTGTCAATGTTGCTGACGAGAGAATGGATATGCCCCCTACGAGTTCATCAACAGTGAAAGGTTGGTTGACTCTGCAAGTTAACCGATATAATATCATAATTATTGTTGTATTATATTCCTGACAGTCTGAATCAAGCCCACATTGTTTCTTGCTAGGTTTTTCCTTTTTTGGCTAGGCTGGTTCATTCAAACCAAAAAAATATTGTAATTGTAGGTGATGAAACAAAATACTTTCCAACAGTTACAAATGACTTTTGGAACATTCAATCAGAAAAGAGAACTTGGTGTTTTCTACTTCTGCAACTGTAGAGGGCACAAAGATGTTTCATTGACAAAAATCAAGAACAGTGCATTAGATCACATTCACCTTATCTGGAAAGGGTCAAGTTTCAATGGCAATCAAATTCACAACTGTTTTAAAGTGGAAAGTATGTGGGAGGTGTGATAATTTTTGACATGCATAGAGAATTTTATTTTTTGGAAGGTGAAAAGTGGTTTTCAATTTTGTTGATATTACCATAGTTAGTATGATATTACGGTACGTTTGTCCAGCTGGAATTAAGCTTTCTTGTTGCAAAACAACCAGGGATTGTTTCTGTGTAAATTTGTATATGATTGAATACTAGTGACTGAGTATGGACAGAAGAATCGACATGATGTTGAAGAGAAAGATTTGAAAGAGTTTCTTAGGTTACAGAAGTTAGCAAGTGAAGATGATGAAGAACAAACAGATGGTAATTATTTGCTGATTGTTTAACTGTCTAATACGATCATGCCATAAGTCAAGAGAATCCAAATAGCAGGTCAAGCAACGTTTCAAAAAAAAATCTTACCAAAAAGGAATCATATGAATCATGGTATTTTAAAATAGTCACAACATTTATAGGATCTCATTAGGCTCGATTACCAGCCGTTGTTCTGGAAATGAGCTCGTGCCCCTCCCCCGAACAGACCGAGCCTGGGATCTCACCTGCTTGACAGTTAGAATATCAAGGATCTGACCTTACATTTGACCTGGACGTAAATGGATACATGCCCATGAAAATTTCCATCATTGCGGGAGGAAGGTACAATGTATGAGTCTTAACCTTTCCGTTTCGAAAATTTTGAAAATGTTTCTTTTTTTCTCTCTCTTTTCACAAAATCAATTATAACGGTAATTCAATCAATATTCTAAGATCTTTATTTCTTTAATTAGCACCAGCCGTAACCATTAAAGCAGGTAGTGCTATAGCTGAAAAACTTCTATGTACCAGCAATTTTTTTTCTGCAGATTCTGAGCCACAAGAGGAATCTCCCTCAGGACTTCAGAGAGTATTCAAGTAAGAAAACTTCAAATTTAATTTATATCAAGTTAGTAAAACTTTGATAATATAATACAGTAGAACAATACAAAAACTTTAATTAAAAGAGGGAGATGTGATCACCTTTTCACAGTTTTCGAACTTGAGGCCCTTTATAACAAAATAAATTAGAGGGAGAATATACAAAAATATGATGAGATGCTTTTGTTATGTCATTTCAGAGGCAACATTTAGTATAAATTCCAAATTAGTGATCGTTCGACACAAAACGGTAGTCGAATTTTTTTTTTTTTTTCGTTTTACAGAGTTATCTGGTTATTAGTTGCGAATTAGATTCATTTCATATTTTGTTTATTTTTTCCAGTGCTTTGGTATCCCCAGTTCGCACATTCCTTGGACAGTGAACCAGAGTAAAGTTCCTGATAGTTTTGAGAATGTGATGATACTAATTTTTTTTAAAAATTGTGTTCTATTTGGCAAGAATTGAGTTACCTTAAGTAAATATTCTGATAACTATTCTTCTTACAAAAAATTCTTACAAAAGGTCTCCAAAATAATGACATTGATATTTGATAGAATTTTATTATTTAGAAAAAAATGTACATAAGACAAGAAAAGTTATATTTTATTTTAAAATCGCTTCTTTTTATTGTGAATCTAATTTTAAATACATGTGTATTATACATGTACATTAAAATGAATTATCGAACTAACCAAGTCAATTTTAAACTATTTCATGCAATACAGATTTCGCTGTCTTTTTGTTTGTGTTGTTGTTAACGGTTCTACTAGAATGATTTTTGCGTCTTGCGATACATACTACACACTCGGGAAATATACTGAAAAAAAATCCGAGATGAGCACAGCTCTAAATTATACGGCCTAAATCAGATGAAACAGAAAATTGAGCATGTAGGAGTTGCCAGAAATTGGGGTTTAGGAGAGCAGGAAGCAGGATTTCTTGCTAGCTGCTGCCTCCTCCAACATCTCCAGGGTTACAAAGAGTTGAGGACTAGAAACTTGTGGTGAACTGACAGTATTCAGGTCATCAAAATTCAAGCTCATCAAATTTTCATGCTCGGTGCTATTTCAGACTTCCGCTACCCCAAGTTTACCCAAGGCAGTCTAGTGCCCTTGTAGCTATTTAGCAAGAGTGAAATCGTTTTATGCAAGTTCCTGAGGATTGACTTGACTTTGCCATCCCTGAGTTAGAATCATCAATTTTGTTGTTTGAGTGCTTTTAACGGTTCCACTAGAGTGACTTTTGCGTCTTGCGATACATACAACACACACGGGGATTTTACAAAGTTAGAAAGATATCTTTCTGTCACAGTTTTCTTAAAATACTTTACAATTGCAAGTACCGTAAGAATTAAACTTCACGCCTCAATCTAAGAGAAGGACATGGGAATTTATATTTTACTTTGTATAAAATTTTTAAAAAAAGTCATACTGGTGGACCAGTCTCGGTCTTTCATTCCTTTATGACAAATTGACTTGCATATTATCTTTTTGAAACCTCCAAAATAGAGCAGACACTTTTGGCAACAAATTGGTTACAACCTGGACATTTCAAATAGATTTAAAATAATTAAACTGAGATGTGCATGATGTGGGCGGAGATAGAGGAACGACTTCATGTTGGCAGTTAGAGCAGTTTGGTTTGAAAGGTGGAAAACAACATTTGTTGTTGGGTACACTGTAATATGGCGTAATGAGGGCCGTTAACAAAACCAGGATCGGATTGCTTGGATCGGATCGGATCGGATTACGGATCGGACTAGTGTCTTCGCTTTTGGTGCAGAAGAATTATTTTGACAAAAGCTGCTTTAACAATGACACAGGTGGCTCGGAATAAGAAAGCCGAGTTCTCACAACGTGAGTCTAACCGGTTCGACTCGGATTTTTTCTTCCTAGCCGCCTGTGTCACTAATACCAAAAAAATAGTTTCTCATGTATCACCAGGCTTAAAATTCACCATCAGCTTTAAAATCATCGCAAAGAATTATTTTCAACTGAACTGCACTGGGAAATTTTCTGTTGCATAACTTCATACGATTACAATTCCAAAAAGAGGCTTGGTCACGTGACGTCTCCCGAATCGAAGATGGCGGACAGAGATGTACGTATCTCTCATTGCAATGATTTTGTTTTTCTTTTCATCTCCACTCTCTTCTGAATTGGTCTTCTTTCTCACTGAGCTTGGATTGAATGCTTCTTTTCAGAGGAGACGATTAAGAAAATCGCGGTAATAAGCAAGGTACGATAGCGACGACTTGTTGTCAATAAGCGAATGACATCTTAAATGTCACCTCCGTTCAAGTAGGCTCAGAAAATAACGAGATCACTTTACAATAAAAAAAAAGAAAAGAAACACTAAATTAGTTACAGAAGATTGTATACATACTCTTCTCTCCGCCATCTTCATTCCGGGGGATGTCACGTGACCATTTTGGCGGGAATTTAAGGCGAATTGTCAGTCCGATCCGATCCGATCCGATCCGGAGTCCGATCCGATCCACAATCCGATCCGATCCGAGCAATCCGATCCGGGTTTTGTTAACGGCCCGTAATGAGGCATTACTATGCTGAAACGTGAAGGGGATTCGTTTGGGCGAATGCAAAATCCTATGGCACACAGCCGGCAATGACTTTACGCCAAATCAGATCTATTTTCTTAGTTTATATTTAACTTCCAATTATTTAAATGAGAAGTTAATTGTCGCAATTCGGCGCGCCAAATTGATTAAAACATTATTTATTCCAATTTTTCTTGTGACACTTCTGTAAACAGCTTAGACACATTTAAGCCGCAAAATCGTCTTTCCATCAATTATACATGGAGAATAAAAGAGGCGATTATACAGCTAAATACACAGACAGCAACTTTTTAAAGATCTGATGGTTCCATTGGGTAATTAGTTCTGTACAGTCTTTTTCGCATGGAGAACAGGCAATATTATTTAAAGTCTTCTTACTCGAATGTCTTTTTTTGACGGCGATCTGAGTTTACAAGTTGATTCAGACCAAAGGTTATGTTTATATTAGTTCTTTCGTATTGAGCCTGTCAAATCAATATCTCTGCATGTATTCTAGAATACTCCTGTTACAAGATCTATTTTGTCACTGAAGCAGCTCTTGGAAGTCAGATTTGAAGACCTTGTGTTGTTTATATCGAAAGTGCATAATCTTGCGCTGGCTGTTGGCTGTTGTTGAGAGATTTATTTTTGTCTTAAGGAATTTCTTTTAATTTCGTCGGCTTTTCACGCTCCTTGTGCTTTTCGGCGGCTTCTTCCGGGTTCAAATTCGATATTAAACGTCACCAATCAAGCAACCTTTCGATTTTGCAGTGAATGAAATTAGTAGCATATTTTTTCGTAGCACCACACCGTTTTGTTTTCAATGAACCTTTTGAGTGAGATGGGTTTATCTACCTCCATAATGAAACGCCTGTAGCCATAGCTTGTCTTCTTCGCTTAATTTCTGCGGTCCAGAGAAATGGGAAGCCCGCGAAAGAAATGATCGAGTTGTTTTCTTGTGTTCTTCAGAGCGTTTATACAATTTCTGTTGTGATGTAGAACGACTTTGAGCGGAATCGCCACTATTGTCTTTTTGAAGATATCCGTTTCTGCTATCTGCAGCCCGCCGCAGCCGTTTTCTTCGAGGGAAAATAAACTGAAAACATCCTCCAATCAAAAACAGAAGTATAAATTCTGCTCGAGACATTGCCTAGAAGGCGAGTAGTCTTGTAACGTATAGCAAGGCAAGTGATATGAGAAAACTGAAGGCTGTTTCACCCGTGTAGCTGTCAGACGAAATAACCTTATTGTCAGAGTCTAGTAAGTGGTAGTAGGATGTGGATAGGCTTGTATAGAACGTGTTGGTATTCATGAATTAAGCAGTCTGAAGCGTTATCTTTCCCGCATCGCTTAATTGCGAAATCAGATAAACTTTTGGCAATTATAAGTAGGAATTCTTGGCACTAGAGAGAACTACGTCACTATTTTTAGGGGATTAAAAAAAGATTTTATGTCTCGAACAGATATTCACCGAAATTACTCGTTGGGTGCCCCTGTCGTACTGATTTGTTTTTCAGTGTTCTTACCTTCCACTCGTCGTAACACGTGACTAGCTTGTTGAAAGTTTAATAGCTGTTTTCTCTGTGCACTGTCGTACACAATTCCCATGTGCCCACCACCTTAGTCGGCCAAACTAGCAAATAAGCACCCTCTCCCTCCCCTCTCTAACGTTAAAACTGGTAAAAGATGCATGTCACCTAGACAGGCAGCCAGCTTTTTGACGACTTGTAGTAGTCGAAAAGTTGTGTTTTTAACGACATTTTTTCCTAAAAAAATGTTTTACTGAAGTCTCTCTCATATCAGAAGTTTTGATTTTAATATTTTATTTGCTGTAACGGGAGTTACAGACACGAAGTTCTGTTACCAACTAATCAAAACTATAACAAAATTTATGCAATTTTAAACTTTTTTAAAAGATTAAAATATAAGATATTTCGAGAGTTTTAGCTAGAAGAGAATAATAATAATAAAAAACTTGATATATTAAATTGAATTGCGCCAGCGGATGCCGTGTACTGTCCTATCACACTGTCCAATTAATTCTGAAATCAGGGAGCTGATAGCCAATCAGATTTGAGAAGTTTGTTATAGTTACGATCAACGGATTAAGCAATGTAAAACTTATAAATAAACGCTTATATGACAGTGCAGTTATCGAGACTTTGTTCATTGGTGAAATTCTGATCAGAACATCTCTCTACTACAGATATAATGAAGGTCTTCAACATGGTTAGGAGTTTCGACATCCTTTTGGTTTTGGTATTTTTAGGCTAAACAAGCAGCGTAGAATCAAGTCTACAGCAGACGTTGGTAACCAGGTCGCCGCTGGTATCGCCAGCTGAGCCTCCAGACCAACTACATAACGATCACGTGGTGCTTGTGACGTCAGAGCATCCACTACAGCATCCACCACTAAATACAGGTGATCAGAAGGAAGTAACTCGGTAAAATGCCTAACCACTAGAAACAAGAAGGCTGATGTTAGTAGTCATGACAACGACATCAGTTTCTATTAACTCAAGTCAATTTCTGATACAAGTAGAGTTTGCCTTTTGGTCGAGGGTCGAGGGTAAATGGTCGAGGGTCGAGGGTAACTAGTCGAGGGTCGAGGGTAAATGGTCGAGGGTCGAAAAATCCTCCACAATTATTTCTGAACGTCGTCAAATCAAATTTTCAAGTAGGCTCGTGTTTACTCGAGTTTCGGGTGCCTGTTTTATTTGTCTTGTGTTGTTTATAACTTTTACACTCCCACGGTGATGAAGGTGATATTACATTAACATCTAGTGGCACGTGCATCATGTATCGTTGTAACACTCGAGTAAATAATATTGAATATTGAAAGCAGAGACCCAATGGTTTTCTTGTCAAACGTTTCACTCGCTTATAAAAAGGCTGCTAATCTGCTAACTTTCACTGTTTGTATGTAATATTTCCCACGTCCACTAGTTTTGTCCTATGTGAGACTTGGGTCAGCGTGATTATTTTACTGCCTGTAAGACAAAAACATGGAAAACTCAACGATAACAACATAATAAACACAACTTGTCAAATGCCGCATTCACAGACTTCACAGGCTGGCAAACAACTATAGCAAATACTAACAAGAAATTCACACCATTGCTTTAAAGCCTCTTGAAATTCCGAAATGAAAGCGAAGTACGGAGGAGTAAAGGAAGAGATCGAAACAATGGTACTGTTAAGGGGTATATATCCCAGACCCACTACATTTTCGATTGCTCCGGAAAACGAAACTTGAAACTGCAAATATCACGCAACTGAATAAGCATAACAATAAGCTTTATAGACTCAGTTAAAAAGTTAATTGGTTACTCCTAATATGTAGTTCCAGAGAAATAAAGCTTAAGCTGAAGTGGTGTATCGCCAAAAATTTTAACAAACCTCGGTACAAGAAGTACCGTTGTTTTACCCATTCAATTAAAAGCCTACTTAAAAATATTTAGGCTGTTAAGCGTGTTGACGTAATTGCGCTGGTCATCATCCAATGAGTTGTAAAAAAAAATTGACTCTTTCTCAAATCTAAAATTTTAAAGAAAAAATGCACATGCATTGTACTCTATCTTAAATCGAATCTTAAATGTCTTATAGTTAAAGAAAATTAGAGCTGAGATCCTGCTTCAAAGTTCTCAGTCAACAGTTTAATGGTATTATGGTATTTATTGAACTTCATGTCACGCTTCTTTCCTTTGGTTGCTTTATTTGGAAATTTTAGGTCTTAAATTGAAAAAAAAATTCAGAAATAATTGTGGAGGATTTTTCGACCCTCGACCATTTACCCTGGACCCTCGACTAGTTACTCTCGACCATTTACCCTCGACCCTCGACTACGGTAGTTACCCTCGACCCTCGACCAAAAGGCAAACTCTACAAGTACTACGCGATGGCGCCATTACTCCGCTTTTGGCACATCTTAAACACCTTTCATTATTGGGGAGGATCATGTACCGACCATAATTCCTTGTTAACGGTTTCGTCGTCCTTTTCGACGTTACAAGACCCAGACCTTTACAAGTGCGTACGAAACTGGAAGTAAACTATGCGCCTTCGCATATAAAATAGCTTGCGTGGCTGGCGGTTTTCTTTGTCGAATGCGCGAGAAAAGTAAAAACCATAAACCCATGTTCACCGGTCCATGTTGCCTTCTCGTTGTTTCCACCCCATTCCCCTCTTAAGTTAGCTCCGCTGTTAACTCGCGCTCCCTCGCGCTCCCCTCCATTGCCCCTACCCAACAAAAATGCCATGTTATACATACCAATATTAAATTGTAAATTCAATTTTGGAAGCAAGGACCACTTTTTCTGATACAGACTATCTCCAAACCCGCACGTTCTAATACATTTTACCCCATTGCAATTGTTTCCAGCAATAGCCATCCTACTGAACGTGTTTTACAACTGCAGACCATCATCTCAAACTCCTGGTACATACTACACATTAATTCATAAAAGACACGCCACACTTTCTCAACAAACTGGAACACCTTGGACAGATACCCGAAAATGCTTTTATTGTCACCCTAAACGTGTCATCTCTCTACACTAACATTCCTCATAACGAAGGCATAGACTCCTGTCACGCGAACACAACGCTTCATCTATCAGAACTGTAACACTTTGTGATTCCATACGGGTAATTCGCATAGGGCAAGTTTCAAACCGCAATCTGCGTCCCACCCGGCCCCTTTAAACTTTAGGTCAGTATTAATAAGGGACAATTTTTAAACATAATTACTGTTTAAGCTGTAATTGTGACATCTTTTTATTAAGCAGAATTCTGAACAATCAGATCACTTATAAATTCTCGGTTTGCACTGGTGCTTACCTCCATTCAAGTATTCCTCTCCGTATTCTTCCTTTAGCTGGTCAACCAGGTTTTCCCAGCCATCTTTGAAACATTATCCCAATTTAGAGGGCTGATGCATATCTGATTGAAATTCACCTGGTTCCAGTATACTCACTCTCACCCCCCAGGGATACATTTCTCGTCTCAGTGCATCTGAAAACGCCTCCACACCATACTTGGTTATACTGTAGGCTGACAAGAAGTTAAATGACAAACGACCTGTGTGTTTTGTTAAAGTGCAAAAAATATATCAGAAATAAGAAGGCAATAACAAAAAAGTTTTCAAGTATTAGTTTTCCGGCGCATTCGATCTAATATTTGGAGGCGGGGAGGTTCCTGCTTTCCCTTCACGTTTTTCGAACTCCGCTACTCGCTGACTTTAGATGTGAAAAAAGACGCCCATATGGTTATCGTGCGTCATTTCAATTAACTACTAATGAATCAAACCAAGAGAAAGTCAGTCGCTTATGAGAGTCGGGAACAACAGGCGCTTGGAAGTTATAGAAAGGGACTCGCGAAAGGAAACAAGCGAGCGGGCCTTCTTTTCCCTCGCGTGTCCCCCTTGCGCGCCCCGTTCTTTCTGCGCCCTTATTACTTGCAAGCGCACAGTTAGGAATTTGCACTTTCCGACAGGTCAAACCGTCGCCTGATTAGCACAGTTGCATAAGCGACGCCAATCTGTTGATCTGCAGGCCGGACAATAATCAGGGTCTTGAAAAAACTGCTAAGATCGACCATGCTGGCTGTAGGTGACTTAAGACCCAGTTTCAGTTCAGCTGATCGCGTCCTTAGATAGTGACGTTAATTAAGCCGTTTGCTTTGTCTTCTTCAGCCTTCTTTATCAATTTGAAATTTGAAAATTTTGATAAAACATTATAGACACACTGGACAGCAAACTTCACGTCAGCCTCTGGTACGTAGTACCAATGTGCATTTTAGCAGCATGTTTGCACTCTACTGCAGGGTAAGCGCAGAGAACGTCTTCAGCAGTCAGTCCATATTGTCAATAGACATGTCTCGCGTACTATGACTACCTTGGTACCCATACAAGAAACATTATTAGACTTATGTTCTTATTAGGGGTTGTGAAAGGATAAAATCAGCGTGACAAGAGCATGATTACTACAAAGGTGGCGTGATTTAGTTCGGACGGCGGCTTACAAGAAATGGTCCCTTGAAGCCATGCATATGACTGATGATATTCATTGTTACTTTGTAAGGCTTTCGAGGGCATTACGTAAAACATTATAAAAAATGGTATCAAAGCAAATGAAATCTGAACTGATTTGAAATTTCATATTTTGTATATTATTTATTTAAGAATTTTTTAAATTATTTGTCGGTGCATCGTTTTCCAGAAAACTTATTTTGTATCTTGTATTTTTACGGAGTCGGGTATGTACTTAAGGATCATATACGGAAAACTAAAGAATGAAATTTCAAAATCTGTTGAGCTTGATAGCAAATGACCATGGTACCTGCGCATGCGTGGATGTACGTTATGGAGCCATCACCTACGTTTTTAAGAAGGCAAAGAGAGATAAGATCAGCTGAACAGCTATAACCTGTTTCCCTTACCTGCCATGCTTCCGATCTTCACAACACGTCCCTGGTCCCTCTTGACAAGTGGAAGAAATGTTTTGGTCATTTCAATCATTCCCCACAGATTAACATCTGCAGTTCGTTTGAATATACTCATCGGAGTCCATTCCACTGGCATTACATACGCAATACCTGCATTGTTCACCAGGCCCCACAGTCCAACTAAAAAGAGCATATGAAAATCAAGTACATTTTTGTGGGAGAATGCACTGGAAATAATTTTAAAAAGCCTTTAAAATTAACTCGAGCTCCAGCCATGTTTTCCTCTATCTCGCAGCAAAAAGAAGAAAGGTTTGAAACTCTTAAACAGTTACTAACCCTCTTCAGTCATCAGCTCCCGGACTTCATTGTAGACTTCTTTGATCTGCTCTGAGTTTGTCACATCCAACTGGAAAGTTTTCAGGTTATCGCTCGTCACTGATTTTAAACTCTGTCCACCTTCTTTTGTCAAACAGGTCGCTAACACACAAACACCCATTCTGTCAAGTGCAATGGCTGTAGCACGACCGAATCCAGAGTCGCAACCAGTAATCAGAACGTATTTTCCTCTGATGTTGAGTTTAGCTCTTGGCTTAAAATGATAAAAGAACAAAAAACTTAAAATGCCAATTACAGGCAGCAAAATGAAACTAAACGGCGAGCTTTCTGTGAAATCCATAGTCAGGCTGATAGTCGAAGTTGCTAAGACACGTCGAATGATAGAAACTCTGACCTCGTTTAAGAGGAACATTAGGAAAGGTGACCTTTCGACTCTTGTAAATATTTAGACGTTTTAGGCTTTTTAACAATTTTTTTAAATAATTATGTAATCTACACGCAATCTTTTATATTTACTTTTTAGTGATTTGTATCTGGTATTAATTTAACTTATTATTTTACAGTGTCCCCCATTAGCTTATAGCTAAAAACATAGACAGTTAAATAAAGTTTTCATTCATTCATTCATTCGACACGCAAACCGTTGATAACCGCTCGTTAATTATGCACATATCTTTTTGACTTGGTATTCTGCATGTTAAGAAGGATATGTGAACAAGCGGCTGTGTTTACATTTAATCAACGAGCAAAACCTAGAGCTCAACTCAGGGGACGGACCATTACAAAAGTTATGGGGGTGGGGGGGTAGGGGTGGGTGGGGAATTTTTGAGCCGCAGGAATTTTTTTTCGTTATCAAATTCCTTGTATGAATTTTTTTTAGGCCGTAGCATGAATATTTTTTAGGGTTAATTGGCGTGCATGAATTTTTTTTCTTTTAATTTTCCCTTGCGAAAATTTTTTTTGTACTTCGCCCGCCCCCGACAAGTTTTCTAATGGTCCGTTCCTTAACATCAAAGGAAAGTATGTTCTTATCACGGTTTGCGACTTTGGATTCATTCGAGCTCAGTCAGTACTCAGACTGATTCAAGTTCTTTTAGGATTTTTTTTACAGCTTTACCTTGCCACTGAAAAGTTGCGCGAACTGAGCGATAATCAAGTGTATCGATTTCTAATTATATTCAAAGGGAAAATACGTTATGTCCTTTCTCAGCACCTGTATTTACTTAGTTTTGAGCAAGACAACCTTTAACAGGACAAATAATTTCCTTCCCATATCAACACTTCATTTTTAAGTTGAAGATTATTAAGATTAGTATCTTTCCTATTTAGGTATTTTCTTTGTAGTGGCTTTAATTTCATGGGTGGAAGCGGAATCATGCATGAATCATGAATCATAGTTACAAAACTTGTAGGAATCATGAATCTTTGTTTTTAAAACTGGGCAATCCTGAATCTTTGTACTTTAGCTCGGGAATCACGAATGACGAGTCTCTGAGAAAAGCGCAACAAAATAGGTATGAATTAATTGCGTTCGATCCAGGGATTGCAGGTTATGGCGTTTCCGCAAGTCAAAATTTAATTGTTTTTTTCCGGGGGAGCATGCCCCTGGACCCCCCATATAATTCGTGCATTCGAGGCTGATAGTCCGCTTGTTTCTCCAGTGACGCTGGTGCTTAATGTTCAGTAACAAAAAACTCTATATATATCTGGACAAAACGAATGATGATACAGAGAAACAGTGGTCAAGAAATCTATATAATTCTGGATGAAAACAAAAGTTTGAACACCAAAAAAAACTACGCAAAACGAGACAAAGTAGCCTCTCAGAAATTCATTTAATGAATCAGGGTCATCAAAAGTCTGTGAATCATGAATCTGGAAGAAAATTCTTGTAGGAATCATGAATCATTGAGGTAAAATCGAATGGAATCATGAATATCAAGATTCAAATGATTCCGCTTCTGCCCCCGATTCATTAGTTCCAAAACCGTTATAAGTAAGGTATTCAGCTTGCGAACGTCGCACTTAGACTAACCTGAGATCAGGCGTTATTATTATTATTTTTTTTGCTTCTTTGCTTCTTTGGCTCGAGAGGGAAAAAAATAACGCCCTCTTCCCATGAGAGACATAAAGTGGATAATAGGGAGAGGGCATGATCTCAGGCTACACTTAGACAGTCAGCATGCACCATGAATCAGCCGCCGCCGCTGAAACCTCGTCGATTAGCTGGATTTTACTGCCTTTGATCGGCCTTTTTTGACCTTTTTGATATTTTGTTATTTTCCCCAAAGAGCTAAACTTGATGTAAATGGAAATTATATTCTCATTACCGGTTGCGACTTTGGATTCGGTCGTGCTACAGCTATTGCACTTGAAAAGATGGGAGTTTATGTGTTGGCGACTTGTTTGACAAAAGGAGGAGAACAGAGTTTAAAATCAGCGACGAGCGACACCGCACTGAGAACATTTCAGTTGGATGTGAAATGACCAAAACATTTCTTCCACTCGTCAATGGATGAGTTGTTAACTTTGCAACTTCTGCTGGTAAATTAGTGATGATCGTCTATTGATCATCTCTATCAGTTTCTGTTGAACAATGGGTTTTTTAAATTTATAGTGGGTTTTTTCTCTTAAAAGCTGTTCGTTGTCTTTTCTGGTTAACTTATCGCTTTCATGTAGTACAATAATTCTGTATAGTCTAGGTCACGGTCGTGAACGGGTTTCCGACAAATAATCACTCTCTATATTGTTGTCTACAGATTTGCTTTACTAGATTTACGATCACAGACTTCCCAGGTTCTTTAGCGTCTTGATCTCTCACTCATCCTAAGCGATCCCCCCTTTCCCCCAAATGTGCATCACCATTGTCTTCGATTGATACCCAGACCCAGGAGAAATGGGCAGTGACAATGGTTATCAGTTTTTTTTTTGGGGGAGGGGGGGGGGGGGGGGGTGGGGGTTCCGATCGCGCGAGTTTGTTTCCCAGGTGTGATCACATGTCCTTGTATCGACCCCTCTCACTTCTGTGTAGCTTAAATAGCTTTATAACCTGGTAAAACGTAGCACTGATGGAGAGAAAGGCCGAGAAAGAAGGGGGGAGGGGGAGTAAAGTGAGCGCATGGTCGGCCTCAGATTTGTCAGTTGAAGTTACGAGTTACCATTTGATGGGCTCCTACCGACGTCAAATAAGGATCTTTACCCTTTTTACATTTAATAACCTATACTTTGCAGCCCGAGGGCTGAATTTGCGTATTTACAAATGATGCAAGTGACAAAATGTGTATGTAAAACTAAGTGCAGGAAATATAAAAGTATGAAAAAAATGTGATAAAAAGTCTAAAAATCTACGTAAATATATTATCAATACAGGATCTAATAATAAAACTATTGATAAAACGATCTGTCTCGCTTTTAGGTGCGATGAAGCGCGTGTTGCACCTTATAGTATAACGTGACGGACCACTGAATGGTATTAAACTGTTCAGACGGTATTTAATATAGAGTCCTTTACAATGGTGTCGAAAGTGTTATGACATAGCCCTGTGATGAAATCTACAATAGGGAGAATGTTCTCCTGTTCGATAGCCTTCTGGTAGGGCAGTCCTGGGCATATTATAGACATTGCCCGTTTTTCCACTCGGGCAAACTCGTCTTTTAGGTACTATGGAAAGGCATAGAAAAGCAGGTGCTGCGTACGTAAGAACAGAGCGTATACAAGCAGTGTAAAAAGTGTGAATATCCTGCCGAGGAACTCTTGATCTCTTTAGCTGCACTAAAAAATACAGACGCTTCGACGCTTTCTTCATTATGTCACTAAAATATGCCAATCCTTCTACGTAAGGTTGACTAGCTTGTTGAAAGTTTAATAGCTGTTTTCTCTGTGCACTGTCGTACACAATTCCCATGTGCCCACCACCTTAGTCGGCCAAACTAGCAAATAAGCACCCTCTCCCTCCCCTCTCTAACGTTAAAACTGGTAAAAGATGCATGTCACCTAGACAGGCAGCCAGCTTTTTGACGACTTGTAGTCGTCGAAAAGTTGTGTTTTTAACGACATTTTTTCCTAAAAAAATGTTTTACTGAAGTCTCTCTCATATCAGAAGTTTTGATTTTAATATTTTATTTGCTGTAACGGGAGTTACAGACACGAAGTTCTGTTACCAACTAATCAAAACTATAACAAAATTTATGCAATTTTAAACTTTTTTAAAAGATTAAAATATAAGATATTTCGAGAGTTTTAGCTAGAAGAGAATAAAAAAAACTTGATATATTAAATTGAATTGCGCCAGTGGATGCCGTGTACTGTCCTATCACACTGTCCAATTAATTCTGAAATCAGGGAGCTGATAGCCAATCAGATTTGAGAAGTTTGTTATAGTTACGATCAACGGATTAAGCGATGTAAAACTTATAAACGGTTATATGACAGTGCAGTTATCGAGACTTTGTTCATTGGTGAAATTCTCATATGAACATCTCTCTACTACAGATATAATGTCGGTCTTCAACATGGCTAGGAGTTTCGACATCCTTTTGGTTTTGGTATTTTTAGGCTAAACAAGCAGCGTAAAATCAAGTCTACAGCAGACGTTGGTAACCAGGTCGCCGCTGGTATCGCCAGCTGAGCCTCCAGACCAACTACATAACGATCACGTGGTGCTTGTGACGTCAGAGCATCCACTACAGCATCCACCACTAAATACAGGCGATCAGAAGGAAGTAACTCGGTAAAATGCCTAACCACTAGAAACAAGAAGGCTGATGTTAGTAGTCATGACAACGACATCAGTTTCTATTAACTCAAGTCAATTTCTGATACAAGTAGAGTTTGCCTTTTGGTCGAGGGTCGAGGGTCGAGGGTAACTAGTCGAGGGTCGAGGGTAAATGGTCGAGGGTCGAGGGTAACTAGTCGAGGGTCGAGGGTAAATGGTCGAGGGTCGAAAAATCCTCCACAATTATTTCTGAACGTCGTCAAATCAAATTTTCAAGTAGGCTCGTGTTTACTCGAGTTTCGGGTGCCTGTTTTATTTGTCTTGTGTTGTTTATAACTTTTACACTCCCACGGTGATGAAGGTGATATTACATTAACATCTAGTGGCACGTGCATCATGTATCGTTGTAACACTCGAGTAAATAATATTGAATATTGAAAGCAGAGACCCAATGGTTTTCTTGTCAAACGTTTCACTCGCTTATAAAAAGGCTGCTAATCTGCTAACTTTCACTGTTTGTATGTAATATTTCCCACGTCCACTAGTTTTGTCCTATGTGAGACTTGGGTCAGCGTGATTATTTTACTGCCTGTAAGACAAAAACATGGAAAACTCAACGATAACAACGTAATAAACACAACTTGTCAAATGCCGCATTCACAGACTTCACAGGCTGGCAAACAACTATAGCAAATACTAACAAGAAATTCACACCATCGCTTTAAAGCCTCTTGAAATTCCGAAATGAAAGCGAAATACGGAGGAGTAAAGGAAGAGATCGAAACAATGGTACTTTTAAGGGGTATATATCCCACAGCTGATCCCAGACCCACTACATTTTCGATTGCTCCGGAAAACGAAACTTGAAACTGCAAATATCACGCAACTGAATAAGCATAACAATAAGCTTTATAGACTCAGTTAAAAAGTTAATTGGTTACTCCTAATATGTAGTTCCAGAGAAATAAAGCTTAAGCTGAAGTGGTGTATCGCCAAAAATTTTAACAAACCTCGGTACAAGAAGTACCGTTGTTTTACCCATTCAATTAAAAGCCTACTTAAAAATATTTAGGCTGTTAAGCGTGTTGACGTAATTGCGCTGGTCATCATCAAATGAGTTGTAAAAAAAAATTGACTCTTTCTCAAATCTAAAATTTTAAAGAAAAAATGCACATGCATTGTACTCTATCTTAAATCGAATCTTAAATGTCTTATAGTTAAAGAAAATTAGAGCTGAGATCCTGCTTCAAAGTTCTCAGTCAACAGTTTAATGGTATTATGGTATTTATTGAACTTCATGTCACGCTTCTTTCCTTTGGTTGCTTTATTTGGAAATTTTAGGTCTTAAATTGAAAAAAAAATTCAGAAATAATTGTGGAGGATTTTTCGACCCTCGACCATTTACCCTGGACCCTCGACTAGTTACTCTCGACCATTTACCCTCGACCCTCGACTACGGTAGTTACCCTCGACCCTCGACCAAAAGGCAAACTCTACAAGTACTACGCGATGGCGCCATTACTCCGCTTTTGGCACATCTTAAACACCTTTCATTATTGGGGAGGATCATGTACCGACCATAATTCCTTGTTAACGGTTTCGTCGTCCTTTTCGACGTTACAAGACCCAGACCTTTACAAGTGCGTACGAAACTGGAAGTAAACTATGCGCCTTCGCATATAAAATAGCTTGCGTGGCTGGCGGTTTTCTTTGTCGAATGCGCGAGAAAAGTAAAAACCATAAACCCATGTTCACCGGTCCATGTTGCCTTCTCGTTGTTTCCACCCCATTCCCCTCTTAAGTTAGCTCCGCTGTTAACTCGCGCTCCCTCGCGCTCCCCTCCATTGCCCCTACCCAACAAAAATGCCATGTTATACATACCAATATTAAATTGTAAATTCAATTTTGGAAGCAAGGACCACTTTTTCTGATACAGACTATCTCCAAACCCGCACGTTCTAATACATTTTACCCCATTGCAATTGTTTCCAGCAATAGCCATCCTACTGAACGTGTTTTACAACTGCAGACCATCATCTCAAACTCCTGGTACATACTACACATTAATTCATAAAAGACACGCCACACTTTCTCAACAAACTGGAACACCTTGGACAGATACCCGAAAATGCTTTTATTGTCACCCTAAACGTGTCATCTCTCTACACTAACATTCCTCATAACGAAGGCATAGACTCCTGTCACGCGAACACAACGCTTCATCTATCAGAACTGTAACACTTTGTGATTCCATACGGGTAATTCGCATAGGGCAAGTTTCAAACCGCAATCTGCGTCCCACCCGGCCCCTTTAAACTTTAGGTCAGTATTAATAAGGGACAATTTTTAAACATAATTACTGTTTAAGCTGTAATTATGACATCTTTTTATTAAGCAGAATTCTGAACAGTCAGATCACTTATAAATTCTCGGTTTGCACTGGTGCTTACCTCCATTCAAGTATTCCTCTCCGTATTCTTCCTTTAGCCGGTCAACCAGGTTTTCCCAGCCATCTTTGAAACATTTTCCCAATTTAGAGGGCTGATGCATATCTGTTTGAAATTCACCTGGTTCCAGTATACTCACTCTCACCCCCCAGGGATACATTTCTCGTCTCAGTGCATCTGAAAACGCCTCCACACCATACTTGGTTATACTGTAGGCTGACAAGAAGTTAAATGACAAACGACCTGTGTGTTTTGTTAAAGTGCAAAAAATATATCAGAAATAAGAAGGCAATAACAAAAAAGTTTTCAAGTATTAGTTTTCCGGCGCATTCGATCTAATATTTGGAGGCGGGGAGGTTCCTGCTTTCCCTTCACGTTTTTCGAACTCCGCTACTCGCTGACTTTAGATGTGAAAAAAGACGCCCATATGGTTATCGTGCGTCATTTCAATTAACTACTAATGAATCAAACCAAGAGAAAGTCAGTCGCTTATGAGAGTCGGGAACAACAGGCGCTTGGAAGTTATAGAAAGGGACTCGCGAAAGGAAACAAGCGAGCGGGCCTTCTTTTCCCTCGCGTGTCCCCCTTGCGCGCCCCGTTCTTTCTGCGCCCTTATTACTTGCAAGCGCACAGTTAGGAATTTGCACTTTCCGACAGGTCAAACCGTCGCCTGATTAGCACAGTTGCATAAGCGACGCCAATCTGTTGATCTGCAGGCCGGACAATAATCAGGGTCTTGAAAAAACTGCTAAGATCGACCATGCTGGCTGTAGGTGACTTAAGACCCAGTTTCAGTTCAGCTGATCGCGTCCTTAGATAGTGACGTTAATTAAGCCGTTTGCTTTGTCTTCTTCAGCCTTCTTTATCAATTTGAAATTTGAAAATTTTGATAAAACATTATAGACACACTGGACAGCAAACTTCACGTCAGCCTCTGGTACGTAGTACCAATGTGCATTTTAGCAGCATGTTTGCACTCTACTGCAGGGTAAGCGCAGAGAACGTCTTCAGCAGTCAGTCCATATTGTCAATAGACATGTCTCGCGTACTATGACTACCTTGGTACCCATACAAGAAACATTATTAGACTTATGTTCTTATTAGGGGTTGTGAAAGGATAAAATCAGCGTGACAAGAGCATGATTACTACAAAGGTGGCGTGATTTAGTTCGGACGGCGGCTTACAAGAAATGGTCCCTTGAAGCCATGCATATGACTGATGATATTCATTGTTACTTTGTAAGGCTTTCGAGGGCATTACGTAAAACATTATAAAAAATGGTATCAAAGCAAATGAAATCTGAACTGATTTGAAATTTCATATTTTGTATATTATTTATTTAAGAATTTTTTAAATTATTTGTCGGTGCATCGTTTTCCAGAAAACTTATTTTGTATCTTGTATTTTTACGGAGTCGGGTATGTACTTAAGGATCATATACGGAAAACTAAAGAATGAAATTTCAAAATCTGTTGAGCTTGATAGCAAATGACCATGGTACCTGCGCATGCGTGGATGTACGTTATGGAGCCATCACCTACGTTTTTAAGAAGGCAAAGAGAGATAAGATCAGCTGAACAGCTATAACCTGTTTCCCTTACCTGCCATGCTTCCGATCTTCACAACACGTCCCTGGTCCCTCTTGACAAGTGGAAGAAATGTTTTGGTCATTTCAATCATTCCCCACAGATTAACATCAGCTGTGCGTTTGAATATACTCATCGGAGTCCATTCCACTGGCATTACATACGCAATACCTGCATTGTTCAACAGGCCCCACAGTCCAACTAAAAAGAGCATATGAAAATCAAGTACATTTTTGTGGGAGAATGCACTGGAAATAATTTTAAAAAGCCTTTAAAATTAACTCGAGCTCCAGCCATGTTTTCCTCTATCTCGCAGCAAAAAGAGAAAGGTTTGAAACTCTTAAACAGTTACTAACCCTCTTCAGTCATCAGCTCCCGGACTTCATTGTAGACTTCTTTGATCTGCTCTGAGTTTGTCACATCCAACTGGAAAGTTTTCAGGTTATCGCTCGTCACTGATTTTAAACTCTGTCCACCTTCTTTTGTCAAACAGGTCGCTAACACACAAACACCCATTCTGTCAAGTGCAATGGCTGTAGCACGACCGAATCCAGAGTCGCAACCAGTAATCAGAACATATTTTCCTCTGATGTTGAGTTTAGCTCTTGGCTTAAAATGATAAAAGAACAAAAAACTTAAAATGCCAATTACAGGCAGCAAAATGAAACTAAACGGCGAGCTTTCTGTGAAATCCATAGTCAGGCTGATAGTCGAAGTTGCCAAGACACGTCGAATGATAGAAACTCTGACCTCGTTTAAGAGGAACATTAGGAAAGGTGACCTTTCGACTCTTGTAAATATTTAGACGTTTTAGGCTTTTTAACAATTTTTTTAAATAATTATGTAATCTACACGCAATCTTTTATATTTACTTTTTAGTGATTTGTATCTGGTATTAATTTAACTTATTATTTTACAGTGTCCCCCATTAGCTTATAGCTAAAAACATAGACAGTTAAATAAAGTTTTCATTCATTCATTCATTCGACACGCAAACCGTTGATAACCGCTCGTTAATTATGCACATATCCTTTTGACTTGGTATTCTGCATGTTAAGAAGGATATGTGAACAAGCGGCTGTGTTTACATTTAATCAACGAGCAAAACCTAGAGCTCAACTCAGGGGACGGACCATTACAAAAGTTATGGGGGTGGGGGGGGGAAGGGGTGTATGGGGAATTTTTGAGCCGCAGGAATTTTTTTTCGTTATCAAATTCCTTGTATGAATTTTTTTTAGGCCGTAGCATGAATATTTTTTAGGGTTAATTGGCGTGCATGAATTTTTTTTCTTTTAATTTTCCCTTGCGAAAATTTTTTTTGTACTTCGCCCGCCCCCGACAAGTTTTCTAATGGTCCGTTCCTTAACATCAAAGGAAAGTATGTTCTTATCACGGTTTGCGACTTTGGATTCATTCGAGCTCAGTCAGTACTCAGACTGATTCAAGTTCTTTTAGGATTTTTTTTACAGCTTTACCTTGCCACTGAAAAGTTGCGCGAACTGAGCGATAATCAAGTGTATCGATTTCTAATTATATTCAAAGGGAAAATACGTTATGTCCTTTCTCAGCACCTGTATTTACTTAGTTTTGAGCAAGACAACCTTTAACAGGACAAATAATTTCCTTCCCATATCAACACTTCATTTTTAAGTTGAAGATTATTAAGATTAGTATCTTTCCTATTTAGGTATTTTCTTTGCAGTGGCTTTAATTTCATGGGTGGAAGCGGAATCATGCATGAATCATGAATCATAGTTACAAAACTTGTAGGAATCATGAATCTTTGTTTTTAAAACTGAGCAATCCTGAATCTTTGTACTTTAGCTCGGGAATCACGAATGACGAGTCTCTGAGAAAAGCGCAACAAAATAGGTATGAATTAATTGCGTTCGATCCAGGGATTGCAGGTTATGGCGTTTCCGCAAGTCAAAATTTAATTGTTTTTTTTCCGGGGGGAGCATGCCCCTGGACCCCCCATATAATTCGTGCATTCGAGGCTGATAGTCCGCTTGTTTCTCCAGTGACGCTGGTGCTTAATGTTCAGTAACAAAAAACTCTATATATATCTGGACAAAACGAATGATGATACAGAGAAACAGTGGTCAAGAAATCTATATAATTCTGGATGAAAACAAAAGTTTGAACACCAAAAAAAACTACGCAAAACGAGACAAAGTAGCCTCTCAGAAATTCATTTAATGAATAGGTCATCAAAAGTCTGTGAATCATGAATCTGGAAGAAAATTCTTGTAGGAATCATGAATCATTGAGGTAAAATCGAATGGAATCATGAATATCAAGATTCAAATGATTCCGCTTCTACCCCCGATTCATTAGTTCCAAAACCGTTATAAGTAAGGTATTCAGCTTGCGAACGTCGCACTTAGACTAACCTGAGATCAGGCGTTATTATTATTTTTTTTTTTGCTTCTTTGCTTCTTTGGCTCGAGAGGGAAAAAAATAACGCCCTCTTCCCGTGAGAGACATAAAGTGGATAATAGGGAGAGGGCATGATCTCAGGCTACACTTAGACAGTCAGCATGCACAATGAATCAGCCGCCGCCGCTGAAACCTCGTCGATTAGCTGGATTTTACTGCCTTCGATCGGCCTTTTTTGACCTTTTTGATATTTTGTTATTTTCACCAAAGAGCTAAACTTGATGTAAATGGAAATTATATTCTCATTACCGGTTGCGACTTTGGATTCGGTCGTGCTACAGCTATTGCACTTGAAAAGATGGGAGTTTATGTGTTGGCGACTTGTTTGACAAAAGGAGGAGAACAGAGTTTAAAATCAGCGACGAGCGACACCGCACTGAGAACATTTCAGTTGGATGTGAAATGACCAAAACATTTCTTCCACTCGTCAATGGATGAGTTGTTAACTTTGCAACTTCTGCTGGTAAATTAGAGATGATCGTCTATTGATCATCTCTATCAGTTTCTGTTGAACAGTGGGTTTTTTAAATTTATAGTGGGGTTTTTTCCCAGGTGTGATCACATGTCCTTGTATCGACCCCTCTCACTTCTGTGTAGCTTAAATAGCTTTATAACCTGGTAAAACGTAGCACTGATGGAGAGAAAGGCCGAGAAAGAAGGGGGGAGGGGGAGTAAAGTGAGCGCATGGTCGGCCTCAGATTTGTCAGTTGAAGTTACGAGTTACCATTTGATGGGCTCCTACCGACGTCAAATAAGGATCTTTACCCTTTTTACATTTAATAACCTATACTTTGCAGCCCGAGGGCTGAATTTGCGTATTTACAAATGATGCAAGTGACAAAATGTGTATGTAAAACTAAGTGCAGGAAATATAAAAGTATGAAAAAAATGTGATAAAAAGTCTAAAAATCTACGTAAATATATTATCAATACAGGATCTAATAATAAAACTATTGATAAAACGATCTGTCTTGCTTTTAGGTGCGATGAAGCGCGTGTTGCACCTTACAGTATAACGTGACGGACCACTGAATTGTATTAAACTATTCAGACGGTGTTTAATATAGAGTCCTTTACCGTGGTCGGGTGTCGAAAGTGTTATGACATAGCCCTGTGATGAAATCTACAATAGGGAGAATGTTCTCCTGTTCGATAGCCTTCTGGTAGGGCAGTCCTGGGCATATTATAGACATTGCCCGTTTTTCCACTCGGGCAAACTCGTCTTTTAGGTACTATGGAAAGGCATAGAAAAGCAGGTGCTGCGTACGTAAGAACAGAGCGTATACAAGCAGTGTAAAAAGTGTGAATATCCTGCCGAGGAACTCTTGATCTCTTTAGCTGCACTAAAAAATACAGACGCTTCGACGCTTTCTTCATTATGTCACTAAAATATGCCAATCCTTCTACGTAAGGTTGCTCGATACGGTCAGACCTAGACGTTTAGCACTAGCTTGTCACTTTCTTTAGTTCATTATCTTATACTACAATAGGCGCAAACCGGGGCTCATCCTTTACAAAAGATACCCTTAGTGAGCTCCTTACACTTGTCGCTATTAAGTTTGACTCTATTCTACGGAGATAACTCCACAACTTTATCCGCGATCTCCTGGGCACAACTTCGGTTGCCCCCCCTGGTAACGACTTCTGATGCCGTCGTATCGTCAACGTACTTCCATACATTAGCTAAATGATCAGAATCTAAATCATTTATAAGTACAAGAAATAGCCATGAGTCTAATTTTGTTCCCTGATGGAGCCCGCACGGCACTGCGCCCCACGCGGAGTAACAGTCCGCAGAGTTAACCAGAAAAGAAATCTATGATCCAATTGATAATTCTTGTGGGCAGATCCAACCTGCACAATTTCTCTACGGGTATTCTATATTCTATACTTTATAATTAGGCTATATATTTTCAGATGCAGAACTGTAAAGGAGCTACTTTAAGAATGATCGTGATGAATGTAGATTTATATAATGACAGTTAAATGGCTTCATCTCCATTAAATATCAAAACAACTATCACTGCTTCGGAAATAGCGTTTCAACATGGCTAGTCTTTTCGAACCACTTTAGGCAATGCCGTTTTCAACAGCTTTCTAATAATTGAGTCCACCACAAAGGTTGGTAGCCAGGACACCATTGCTATTCCAAACCAAGCATCTGAACCAACCACATAACGGTCACGCGGTGTTTGTGACGTTAAGGCATCCAAAACAGCATCCACAACTAAATACAGGCGATCAGATTGAGGAAACTCTGTCCACAACTTAACCACTAGGAAGAAAAAACTGTCATTAGCTTCTGTTTCTTCAATTTCATTGTTTTAAGTACTGATCCAGATATTGCTTATTAGAGACGACTGATTTACCTAATTCTGGAATAACAATACATTCTAGATTCTTCATCAATAAAACGAATTTATTTAGTACAGCAATTTGCCACTATTTATGTTACCTGAAGAAAACTTTGTTGGCAAGTAAATAATGTTAATTGGCATCTCCGCATTTCTTTCTAAACTGGAAAGTACAATTTTCAGGATGACGATATACCTTCATTCAAGAATTTCTCTCCGTATTCTTCCTTTAGCTGATCATCCAGGATCTCCCAACCAGCTTTGTAACTTTTTTCAACGTGGGAGGGCTGACTCATGTTGGTCTGAAATGTACCAGGTTCCAGAATGCTCACTTTCACTCCCCACGGATACATTTCTCGCCTTAATGCATCTGAAAACGCCTCCACGCCATACTTGGTTATACTGTATGCTGACACAAATGGCACCGAGAAACGACCTGTATTTTATTAAAAGTATGAAATCATACATTAGAATTAAGATGGCAGTCCTTTGAAGACTGCTTTTTATTACTAGATGAATCTTTATAAAAAATGGAGAAGATCATAGGCAGCTTGTGCAATTGTGAAAAGAATCTAGGGGACTATAACACAAACAAGGTGAAAGTTGCAACTTTCTAAAAATGATTATCTGCGAAGCAACTTACTTAATGAAGAAAATCTTGCTCCCTTCGTATTTATTTTACATTTTCCTAAAGTCCACTTGCCTTTGCGGTGGACACAAAGGTCTCTTTGTTTGTCACTCAAGGAAAGAATCGAAGTAAGGTGAAAGAAACAATTATAATAAAAGTCCTGGGATAGACGATACATCTCTCAAGACTATCTTATTTTCTAATATAGTTCAGCTATAATGCGCAATCTGACTGGTCAAAAGGCGTGCTCTATGAGGGTATAGAACACGAAGCTAAAAGTTTGTTTCGAAAAATTAGGAATTAAGTTCTGCGTGGAGAATTTAACGGATCCTTTATCATAAAACAATCAAAGAAGCCTTGACTATGCTCTGTTTTTTTTAAAATTCTGTTGTAAAGCACTTAGGAAGCGGCCAGAGTACGCACTCAAAAAGTAAAGAGAAACACTCGACTGCATCTCGTGTTTCCCCTGCACTTCTTTCGTGCTCTAACCGCTTCAATCGATTTTCAACATTTTCCCCTTACCAGCACCACTTGAGAAGTTAACAACTCGTCCCCGGGCCCTCTTAACAAGTGGAAGAAATGTCTTGGTCATTTCAATCAGTCCCCATAGATTCACATCTGCGGTTCTTTTATATATGGTCAGCGGAGTCCACTCGATTGGTAGCCTATGCACAATTCCAGCGTTGTTTACCAGGCCCCACAGTCTGCCTAAAAATTACATTTTTAAGAACTGTCAGCCATCAAATTCTGTTGCAAAAACGGAATGTCCTGAATGGAAGGGGATGGTACAATTCCCATCTCCAAGCCTATTTCATTTCATGGCTTAAGAAGCACATTTTGTTGATAAATTTTACAACCTCCTACCGTAGAAAAACCGTGAAAACCGGAAACGTTTCTGGAAAAGAGCGGAGGAAACCCGCCCATCAAACACGAAAAAAAGGCAGTTGGGGTTTGTAGTTAGATTATGTTTTTGAGGTTTGCTCAGTCCTTCAGGCTTATTGGTCATGACTCAATAATCATTCCTAAATACCAAGTTTTTCATTGTTTTTTCGAAAGATGTTGTGGCAGGGGAATGAGTCGGGGCCTCCTTTGCTCAGGAGCGCAGCTGACAGTGAGCTTAGTGGTAAAGCATATTGCCCAGTATAAAGCCTGAAGGTGATGGGTTCGACCCTTGTTGGGAGAACTCGGATTTTTTTTCGAGTCGCCTAAGTCACTGACAGGAGAAAACATAAAAAAACCTAGAAAACAAGACCAAACAACAACAGCAACAAACTTATGCTTCACACTGAATGGTGGTGCGTGTCCTCGTGGGAGTGAAATTAAGTAAACAATATCTGATAATGAGTACTCAAGGAACCGTGGCCGACACGAACTCGTGTATTTGTGATTCGGTTTTGAATAAAATTATTAAAGGAATGCCTTGGAAAAAGAACTTACTATTAACGGGATAACAAGCAATGATGTCAACAATCGTGCAATAAAAAGTAAAAATAGAACAGGGATACTCACCTGCGTTACCATTGACCAGCAGTTTGTTGACTTTATCAAGTACTTCTTTAATCTGCTCTGAGTTTGTCACATCCAACTTAAATGTTTTTAGTTTGTCACTCGTCACTGATTTTAAACTTCGTTCACCTTCTTTTGTCAAGCAGGTCGCTAACACACAAACACCCATCTTGTCAAGTGCAATGGCTGTAGCACGCCCAAATCCAGAGTCGCAACCCGTGATGAGAACATATTTTCCCTTGACGTTAAGTTTAGCTCTTGGTTTAAGATAATAAAGCAATAAAAGAGTTAAAATGACAATTACAGGCAGCAAAATGCCATTAAATGTCGAGCTTTCTGCGGCATCCATGGTTTTGACTCAGTCAATTCGTGACTTACGGTCATGGGTTGTGACTTTAAAAGCCTAAAGGGATCACGTGAAGACCGTGAAGTGATTTGCTTGAATAGGTCAACGAGCGGCCTTTGAGCGAAAGCCATTTGGCAATGCTTTGAGTAATTCTATCTCATTATCCTTCCTAAATAACTGTTGCTAGTCAACTGTCTTCTACGTTCTCCATCGATAAAAATAGGTAAAATTCTGACTCCTCTTCCCGTGATTCTTTGAAGTGTCTCCAGTGATTCAAGTCCAGAAGTCCATGTCATTAAGGCATTAAGCCTTTCAGCATGTAACGTCACGGAGAGATGATCAACATTATGGATGCCGCTGAAACCTCGCCATTAAGCTGGATTTTACTGCCTTTGATTGGCATTTTCACTCTTTTGATATTTTGTTTTTTAAAATCAAAAGCAAAACTTGACATCAAAGGAAAGTATGTTCTCATTACGGGTTGCGACTCTGGATTCGGTCGTGCTACAGCCATATCACTTGACAAGATGGGAGTTTGTGTGTTGGCGACTTGTTTGACAAAAGGAGGTGAACAGAGTTTAAAGTCAGTGACGAGCGATAAACTCAAAACATTTCAGATGGATGTGACAAACTCAGAGCAGATCAAAGAAGTTTATTATAACGTCAATGAGTTGGTCCAATGTGATGGAGGTGTGTAAGTAACGTAGTATCTAAACAAAGTGATTCAACACTCCTGCTGAATTTTAATTTCAATACACGACCAATGATTGTCATGATAACATTCGCTCGCTATAAGTATTAGCCACGTCAGTGGCCTATCTTGTTTTCCTGCTTTGCAAAAACTGCTTTACCTCAGTTTCTATTTTCCTAAAACATTCCTAAAGAATTATGTAATCAGATCAGCTCTCATTGGTGTCACGTTGTAGGTCACGGCTCCTTGATATCTTGGATTTGTTAGCGCTCAGTATTAAGCATTGTTATAAACCTTAAATCCTTTCCACAAAACTGAACAACCCTAAATCCTACCCTGGTATGGTATTGTGAAATGATGGGTCTACAATCGGTATCATTTCACCAGGCGACTATTATTGTGGTTGAAAAAAAAAATGACTGCCCGCCTTTTGTAACATATTGACGACTTTTTATAGAGTCGCTCAAAATTTCTTTTCGAGCAGGTGGACTGTGGGGACTGGTGAACAATGCAGGAATCGGATACATGCTGTCGATCGATTGGGCGCCGATGAGTATATTTAAACGCACAGCAGACGTGAATCTATGGGGACTGATTGAAATGACCAAAACATTTCTTCCACTTATCAAGATGGCCAGGGGACGAGTTGTGAACTTCGCAAGCGTTGGCGGTAAGCTATATAAAGGAAACACACTATGCCATTTCATGGCTCCACAACCCTGTCATCATTTTGAAATCGCGATACATGACATGTTTTCTTCAAATAGGATCTTTGAACACAAATATTAGGGCACATACCACAAGACACTAGCTAAACAACAACAGTTTCCACAACGCCAATTCACGCAATATTGGTAATCCCCTAATAGAATTACTAACAATGGTCCCTTCAGCTTCGGTCACGTATCAAATTCCCGGGGATTTGCTTCCCAGTTTGGTGCACATTTCTTCTTTATTGAGTGGGTATCTTTAGAAGCGGCCACTGGCGCCCTTTACAACTCTCGACTGCCTAATATAAATAGTGTATTTCATCCTTATTGAATTTGGACGAGCAGGAGAGAAACCTGGTAACGAGGTTAGTCAGCTATCATCATTAATAAGGCGCTTTGACGCGAAGGTGAACGGAGCATGCCCGCCTTCTCAAACACGTAGATGACTCATATTACATGATGAATAAACGAATACTGTGAGTGGATATGCCGACATTTGTCCGGCAGCTCAGACACGTCAAAAAAGTTATCTTCATCTTATCTTCCCTCCTCGCCCCTCCCCCCCCTCCCCAACCACATCGCACGTTCAGATCTTTTAGTATTCAGTAGCTTAGATTGCAGCCAATCACTAACTGACTCCTCCAGGTACGTAGGTACAATGAACTTCACAAGGTCAAAGTGACTCGTTTCTCCTTCAATTAGGACTTTTCCGCAGATCAGAAGGGCTGTCTGTATATAGTGTTTGTACTTTTGATACATGCAGGTCGTTTCTCGACGTCCATATTCTCCCACTATGCTGTGACTAAGTATGGCGTGGAGGCGTTTTCAGATGCGTTAAGACGAGAAATGTATCCCTGGGGAGTGAAAGTGAGTATTTTGGAACCAGGTGCATTTCGAACCAACATAAATCAGCCATCCATTATTGAAAAAAATTTGAAAGAGGCCTGGGAAAACCTAGATGATCAGCTTAAAGAGGAGTACGGAGAGGAATACTTAAAAGAAGGTATATTTTCATTCTTAATTTGTGCTTTTCCTACCATAGACAAGTGAACTGAAGCTTGATTAGCTTCGTGAAAATGTGCTGTAAGCGAAGTGCACATAGGACGGAGCTAATAGACACTTTTTTAGACATTAAAATATAGTTGATTATCAAATGATCAGTGAACTTTGAAAGAACACTAACGAGGAACAGAAAAGACGAACTGAAGGGGCGTAACATGAGCAAAACTGAAAAGGAGCGGTGTGCATTCAGGTAGGCAGAAGAACTGAAGACCGTATTTTTTTCAAACTTGGTCTGATGGACCAAGTCGTCCGTCCATTTAGGCACACTGCCTACAAAGGATGGAATTTTTTCAAATAAGCTAGTCTTCTTCGAAAATAATGCTATAGTTTTCTTTCTTTTCGTCCTTACGAAGTAGACAGTTTTTAACAATTTTCATGTCAATTTCATTTCAATTTTTTCATCAGGTAACCCTTATAGTGAAACTGACCTTTATAGTTACGGGCCGGTATCTATTGACCGCTTCTAAAATGACACTTGATGCACAAAATTTCTTTGTAATGAGATGCCAACGATGTTTTTTTTTTCTCCCCAAGTGATTAAGCGCCTTACAGAGTTTCCTGCATCTGATCGCCTGGATGAAGTTGCGAATACCGTGGTGACTGCTCTGACGTCACACGCACCACGCTATCGTTACCCTGTTGGTTTAGATGCTCGAATGCTAATGGCAATGGTTTCCTGGTTACCAACCTTTGCTATGGATTTTGTTCTTCTCAGCTGGTTAAAATTTCCATTACCAAGAATAGGTCGAAAGAGCTAGCCGTGGCAAATCAACGATATTAGGGACCTTACGATCCGACAACGGCGACGTCCGTGAAAACGTCGCTGAAAAATAGACTTTGCATCCTTTTAAACTTTTGCGCGATTATCCCAATTCGCCCTGTTACTTAAAAGAAAGGAATTTCGGTTGGAGCTGAAGCAAGGGAAACGCGCACGAGTTCAGACAGAGATGGTAGAATTTATCACCTTGCCGTTACCGTTCTCAGGTAAAATTAAAATTTGGCCATTTCACATCGTAGTTGTGCAGGAACAGCAAAGAAATGAACAAAAAAGCGTGATGCAAGTGCAGAGTTGTTGTTTTGCTCATTAAACCTATTGCTTTTTTGACGTTCTCCTTGCCGTCGCCGTCATAGTTTCGTAAGTTCTTATTAGGGACCTTAAAAACGAGAACGTTGACTTCGCGGACATCAAAAATGGCAACCGGAAGTTGATATTTTCTCTCTTTCATAGCCTGCGGTACAGCCATTTTCTCTGGCGCGTGAATGTTTTTGCTCGCGAAAGCGCCATGTTGAAACTCCAAAATTGAGGAGGAAATGGGGCGACTCAAAAGGGGCGGGGTCCTTGCGAGGGAGCTATAAGCTGAGGTATATACGGCCCTCTGTGAACGGTATGGTTTTCCAGTACTTTAGTCTGGGAAAGGGTGTAGAAGTCAGAGCGGTTCGGAGGAGTTTATAACACATGGGAGTTGCTCGCTCAGGACCGGTTATGGGGTCCTGGCCAAATTGAAACCTGCAGCCATTTTTTTGTACAAGGCGTCATGACTTTGAGCGTTAGTTATTGATTATGGCGTATCCCTAACAATTTCTTTGTCACCGTTGGTATTTCAATAAAACACCTGAAAAAAGGAATAACAGAAATAATGAAAAGCTGCTAAGCCATTTTTTTTTAAATAAGGAAAACAATGGTACAACAACAAACAACAACAACAAAATGCTCTAAAAAAACAATAAAATGCTCTTAGAAAAATGACAAGAGAACGAGAAGCACCTTAGAGAGAAAGGTTATAAATCCACAAAACTCAATAAATGAAACTATCAATGATACGCTTTGAAAAGTAAGAAACCCTACAACCACCCCTCTTCCCACCAAAAAGAAAAAAAAAAAACATTCGCCCTTTTTCACGCAACACCAAATATATTTTCCGAGCCCCTTCATCGTCCTTTTGATTTGACAAATAACGGAGAATCAAGCTCTACTAACACATGTATGAGGAACCTCCAATCATATGCAAGGAGAACCATAACCTATGGGCTCCTGATCATGCAATCGAGGAACGTCTTGCATATACTCGTCAAAGCCGGAAAACCCCGGGGAGACTTTGGGAAAGGCTAGAACTATTGAAGTTTGTGGAAGATAGGAATCGTTATTGGGGTTATATGAAGGAAGATCGTCGCAGTTACATAGGCAACTTTTGCAGTTGCGAAAAAAAAGCGTGAAAAAAAATTCAGGCTGGTACGGGATTCGAACCCTTATGAATATATTTTCATATATTCATAACTTCATGAATCGGAATTGTTGACGTTAACTCCTTTACAAATTCTAAATTAATTTTTTTTTGATTGGGTTCGATTAAGTTCGGTAATCGAACACAATCGAACTCTCACGAAAAAATTAAGTAATCGAACCCAATCGAACTTTGATTGAGTTCGACCACAGGTAGCCCAAGCTCGAAATATGAGCATCGGCGAGCATCGGCATTGTTGCGTAACATTCAAAATATAAGGATTTGTATGGGAAAAAAACCTATCGTTTCTGTAACCTACGAAAATGAAAGGATTTCAATAAAAAACAGCTTACCTTACTTAAAATGTGTGTTACGTCTCCCCTGTGTGGTCCACGGGCCGATTTATGGCCGTTTTATGGGTTTTTATGCAAACGGTTTATCATCGGTTTCGCCGATGCTCATATTTCGAGCTTGGGCTATCTGTGGATTGACTGGGCTCGATGGTCGAAGTTGGTATACATACGATTAAAAATGGGACATTATACAGGAAAATTGCCCGTGTTTTGTTAAATGTTTCCTTTTTCTAGGGTGTCTTACCACTGATAGAGTATATTCCGCGCGGGAGTGGTGGTATCGGATCAGTGTAGCGTAATTTTTGGAGCAAAAATACATACAACAACACCCTGGATCGGAAGAACAAGGACATATTGCCATATTACAACTTTATCCTCCTTTAATCCCTTTAATCAACCTCCTCAATCACAGAGTGAATATTATGCTTCGTAAAGAGTTTTTTCAACTTTACAGCGTCCCTTGTAGGTATTAAAGTCTCAGTTGATCTCACTGCCGGCACATTCACGCCTCCTCCTCCTCCATCTGATTCTTTTTTGGTTCTTTGCTGATTTCGGCCTAGTGATTTCTTTGCTGCTTTCCTGATTCTTTTAACGCTAAAAGGACCCTTCAAAAAAAACCCTTGTCTATCTTGAGTGTTAGTTTAGAACGTTTGATTTAAGTTCGATTGGTTCGGTTGAGTTCGGACTGAACGAACTTGACGCAAATTTTTTGGTTCGATTGTGTTAGATTGCCGAACTTAATCGAACCCAATCGTTCCATTAAGTTCGATTACCGGACAGTTCGAGTGGTTACGTCGGTAAATGAGTAAGGTTCTAAGAGTCTACTAATGAAACTAAGATGACAGATGTTACGTTTTCCCGCTTGCTAGTAAAATTTCAGTCCAGCTCTTAAATGACTCCTGAAAGGAACGAAACCGAACCAAAAATCAAACGAACTCAGTCGAACCCAATCGGTCGGATTGTTGTTCGATTGGTTCGAACTGAAACTCTTCGGTGAGTTCGGTTAATCGAACTCAATCGACGCGATTGGTTCGATTTCGTTCGGCAGAAAGACAAAACGCATTCAGTTTCAATTGAATCGGACAGATTTTCCTTTAGTATCATACTGTATGTATGTCCCGGGATGTAAGTGAAGCAATTTGAAAAATATTTCAATAGCTGTTATTACGTACAGTTGAGCTTAACCCGGAATTGACTAAAATCTTTATTGTTAAAGTGAAACATGGACGGCAAACATGAACAGGACAGTAAAACCATGTGAAATGCCGACCAGGGATATTCTTAGGATACCAAGTCAAATAACCAGCGCAAACCTTCTTCGATAAGTTTCGATAATTCAAAAAGGACCACTGTAACTGAATCTCAATGCACCCAACAGTTACAGAGCATAATATACAAATACTAGCGCTTCCACTGTTCTCATTACCTCAAAGTAAATGTCTAATAAATCCACAAGTGGCGTCAAAGCTGTTGCACAACGGAAAAAATACAAGCTACACTTTTGGCGTTACAATGCTTCATTAAGTAAAAGAAGTAACACGGACACTGCGAAAGAGCACTCGTTTAGCGCCCTCTGTGACAACTTGTTCGATTGGCAAAATTTTGGGGTGAGTTCGATTACATGTAAGTTCGATCCTGGGTTGGAGTATTCCTGGGAATTCTTGGTGGGGGTGTGCCGCCCGGTTCTTAATTCAAATCCTGACCCGATTTGAGACCAAAAAATGTCATTTTCCATACCTATTTTCAGACCAGACCTCTAAAATCCACGCCCGTTTTCAGACCTGGCCTTTAGGCAGAAATTATGTCATTATTACTAAGATAAGAGTGCAAACAAAAATATTCTTAAAATCCATTTGGGTCATTTAGACTTCTCATATTTCTCTTTCTTTCTTACTCATTTAAAATTAAAACGATAAATACGTCCATACACTCTCGTAGTTCCCGCGAAAACCATACCCGATTCAAGACCAAAATGGGCAAAATCTATACCCGTTTTCAGACCAAAAAGGCGTAAAACCATACCCGATGGGGTGGCATATAGCTATATAGGTTATATAAGGTAGTACCCCCCGCCCCCGGAGTCGATTACCGAACTCAATGGAAGTCAATCGAACGATTGGAGTTCGATTACTGAAACTGGATACGCCGGGCATTCGTGCACTGCCCTCCATAGCCTGTTCCAGGCGTTCAGATAGTGGGGAGCTGTGTGAAGTAAAAAGGAGCGCGAAAAAGTAAAAGCGAGGGAGGGGGAGAGGTGAGAGAGGGAACGCGTTCCCGCACCTCTCTCCCCAGTCCCCCTCTACTTATTATCGCTTTCTTTACTTCGCACCGCTCTCCACTATCTGAACGCTTGGAACAGACTATGCCCTCCACAATGCCCCTTTGATATGATATTGATATGACTTGCCCCACGACTGACCTTTAGCTTAACTTATATCAAATTATTACTAGACTTTATGCCGGAACGGTCGGTCGAGTCAAAAGTATGGATGCCGCAGAGAGCTCGAAATTTAGTTGGCTTGTTTTGCCTGTAATTGGCGTTTTCACTCTCTCGCTGTTTTATTATTTTAAGCCAAGAGCTAAACTTAACGTCAAGGGAAAATATGTTTTGATTACCGGTTGCGACTCTGGGTTCGGTCGACTTACAGCCATTGCACTTGACAAGATGGGTGTTTGTGTGTTGGCGACCTGCTTGACAGAAGAAGGAGAACAGAGTTTAAAATCAGTGACGAGCAACAAACTGAAAACATTCCAGTTGGATGTGACAAACTCAGAGCAGATCAAAGAAGTCTATGATAAAGTCAAGTACCTAGTGGAAAGCGAGACAGGTGAGCGAGGAACGTAGTGTCAGTCAGTTCACACAACTACACGATTGCAATTACATACGATCACTGCACAGATTGTTTGAAAACTAATTTCTTCACGTAATCTTAACATAAAACCTTTACTGAAAGTCTCATTTCGTAAGCTTTCCTGAAAAATGTATCCCAGGAATCATGTGCCATAGCATGTTGTGCATGATAATTTTCTTCGTTGGTCGTGACACCCGTAGGTGTACTCATTGGTAGGGTGGGTAGAAAACGAAAGAGCTACTGATGTTGATCCCTGGTACAGAAACTATTTTCATTTGTTGAGGCATACGTTCTTAAAATGGAAAAAAATCAACTTTAGTTAGATGGCACTTGACAATCTAAACTCCTTTATTTTGTTCATTTTATGCCTTCATGACATGTATTTTTTGCACAATTTCACTTTCCAAGATGCTTAACGCGGGTTAGTTTATATCGTCGTGAACGAATATATTATGTTAAGGGCGCTAAAGTTTCGTCGATGTCTTAAAGCAACCAAATATTTGCAAAACCTGCAGGTGGCGATTAAGCGTTCTCTGACCTAAATTGACTTTTCACCATAGAAATCAGCGCCGTAGCTAGTATGAGGCCAACCGAGGCACTCGCCTCGGTAAAATTTTGACGAATTTCGCAGATCATTTTTATTTTACATAAGCGATCATCGGATATTTTTAACGCATCATGATATTACAAAGAATTCAGCAATTCAGTCAATATACTATGAAAAAATTACCATATCATCGATCTCAAGGGGCTACGTACGTTAACTCAAATTTTTTTTGAACAAATACTGATCAAAACCATTGGCGAGGTTAACGGTCACCCAGATTATGTAGCTTGTTTCTGATTATTGCTTTTTAAATTCCACTTAAATTAACTCGAAAAAAAGTTACCGAAAGGCCCAGAAAACGCTGCAAATCGCATTTCCGAGAGACTAAAGTTCAAAATTTCTCGGGGGGGGGGGGGGGGCATGCCCCCGAACCCCCCTAGCAACTCACGCCTGCCTCGGTTGGCCGTTTGGTCTGGCTACGGCACTGGAAAAGAGCGTATCTCGAAGACTTGCGGTCGTCATCAGATGATTCACTGGTTACGAAGAAATCGAAAAACACCACTTTGTATTTTTTGCATTTTTCTTAAAGCAATCATTCATACGGTCCATAAACTAACTCACATTTGGTTTTATTTTGAAAATAAGGATTAATTTAAAACTGAATTTTTGAGGGATCAGCGATCAAGATTTGCCTCTATTCTTAGTTAAGAGCCTACCCTGGAGCCGGTTTTCGGTGCACATAAGAAAACAATATAATTAAACAACCACTTGTATTCACTTAACAATGTCAGCTCCTAACATTCTGTAGCTAGATAATAACTCTGATAAAAATTTAAACAGCCTTGAATGAAAACTGATTTCCTGATAAAATGATTTTTTAAAGTACCAAACCGCCTTGTTAATGGACTATTAAACCTTGCCATTTAGAAACGACTTTTAGCTGTTCAAATTTCCTTATTTATAGGCGGACTGTGGGGCCTGGTGAACAATGCAGGAATCGCGTATGCGATGCCGATCGATTGGGCGTCGATGAGTATATTCAAACGCACAGCTGATGTTAATCTGTGGGGAGTGATTGAAGTGACCAAAACATTTCTTCCTCTTATCAAGAAAGTCCAGGGACGAGTTGTAAACTTTTCAAGTGTTGGTGGTAAGGAATTTACGCAATAGCCGCTGACTAATCTTCATGCCGCGTTTATGGCTAGGTATTTGGCACCAATTTCGTGTCGAGAAAGCGCCTTTGTCACGATACTGTGAATGAAGTACCCTCATTTCCATAGGATTATCCTAGTCGCGTGAAGTTCTCTGCTCGGAGGATTGCTTCTCCCTCCTCCCGCCCCCTACCCCACTCATCATTCCTCCAACTCTACAGTGAGGAGACACGGCGTCGAAAAAACATGGATTAGAGCAACCATTTTTTCGTACACCTCACAACATTTGCATCTCACTGAAACGCAAACGCATAACGGAACAGCTCGTTCTTTTTAACTCTGAATAAATTTTCCGCAATCCTGCATCTCACTCCTTTTAACTATCGCTAATATTTCATTGTCATTTAATGACTTTCAACTGGAGATTGGTCCATAGTTTCCGCCCAATCAATAAGCGCGGTTACTTCATATCCTACCAGTAACTCTTGAGCTCGTGACTTCATTATTTTGCTAATTAAACCGATATTGCTTAGCTCACTTATTTTGGCCCAGTAAACTAAAACAGAAGCACAGCTGGAAGCAGAGAACGGAATCTCTTATGAGTAAGCTCAGTTAGTCTCCCTCTAAGTTCTCATTAATCATTTCCGATACTTTTGATACATACAGGTCGTCTCTCTTTCTCCTTATACTCACACTACAGTGTAGCTAAGTATGGCGTGGAGGCCTTTTCGGACGCATTAAGGCGAGAAATGTATCCCTGGGGCGTGAAAGTGAGTATTTTGGAACCAGGTTCATTTCATACCAACATACGCTCCAACCTTGGAAAAAACTTTAAAGACCGCTGGGAAACCCTTGATGACCATGTAAAGGAAGAATACGGAGAGGAATACTTGAATGGAGGTATAATAATATCGTTGTACTTTGCAATCCTTTTTCATAAACCAGGTTGATAAGTAGACGATCTGTTCTGTACAGTTCCAACGCTCTCCCTTCAATGATAAACGCACTTTTTTCGGAGACTCCGTCTATTACTCAAACTTATATAAAAATAACTGAGATACATTGTTCTTCATATCATTGCCAATAAGTTATGTCATCACATCTTTCACATGATATCATAACAAATGTTTGCTTCTGTACAGAGAAAAATTTTAACACTGTTTTCTAGGAGGGCTGGTAATAAGATAAACAGATTTAGGCTGGAAAATCAATTTTTCGAAGGCAGGTATCGTGTGACCTTGCCTTTATAGGGGAGAGGTGGGCCATGTCATTTTTTTGCCTAAATAATATGAGGGTGAGTAACATAGAACTAGGGAACCTAGGCATAAAAAAAATGAACTGCAACTCCCCTTCCCTCCTCGCCCCCCCCCCCCCCCCCCTCCGTAATAAATAACTAGTCCCTATCATGTTCTTTTTTTCTTTAAGTTTTTAACAGCTTTAAAGAGGTTCCTCAATCTGAACGCCTGGATCAAGTTGTGAATGCTGTTGTGGAAGCTCTGACGTCACAAGCACCACGTGATCGTTACCCTGTTGGTCTGGATTGCCGGCTGATAATAACAATGGGGTCCTGGTTACCAACCTCTGCTATGGATTATATTCTTCACACCTGGTTAAGAATACCAACACCAAAAATAGGTCAAAAAGGCTAGCTGTGTTAAAGGGGTGTCACGACCTGCGCATGTGCAGGATTTGAGGCTGTTCTGTTGTTATTCTCAACTGTCCGCCATATTGGATTTTGGAAAACGGGACAGATTTTTGGAATCAAGCAACGCACAGTCCAATTTTGTCTGATTTTTTGTTAGTGTAGCGGAATTTGTTTTTAATTTTACATAGCAAAAACGTTGACAGCGAAAAATACTCTCGGATGGCTAAGATTCACGACGATGAAATCGCTACAGAGTTCGTCCCGCGAAACTTGAAAAAGTTGGGCCAGCCTTTTCAAGTTGAGTCGTTGCTGACGCGCATGCGCAGTTTCGTGACATAGCTTCTTAAAAGCCGGCGCAGATGTTTTAGTATTTTAAACTGATTTAGAGTGAAATGAAGTCAATCGGCAAGCTGAGAGGGTGTTTAAATGACGCTGGGGCTACTTGAGCGCCGGAGCGAGTTCACTCCGGTTCCTCTCGTGGCTCTACATTTGATACCGCCACGAAATGTCATGCCGGCGCGAGTCATCCCGGCGTAAGTTCACCCCGGTTGTTGTACCGGGGCGAGAATTTCACTCCGGTACGAAATCTCACAACAGTATCATGTAAAGGCGAAACGACCACACATTTCAGTGTGAAATCGGTCTGCCGGTAGACTGGAACGGGTAGTACGTGCGTAATGTTTGCGATTTTGAATCACAAGTGTATTTTACCAAGATGAAGTGTACCTTCGAGTAGCGAGATATGAAATGACCCAGTCATCAAGTTAACGCGATACGAAATCAAAAAGTCATCCCGGGCGGTATGAAACTCGCGCCGGTGCGAGTATTCTCATGTAAACACCCTCTGACAGTTTCGAAGTTTGAAGGAAATGATAAAAAGCATGTGATCGCCTCGTGCCATAGGTAGCCCAAGCTGGAAATATGAGCATCGGCGATCGAGCATCGGCATTGTTGTGTAACATTCGAAATAAAACAATTTGTATGGGGAAAAAACCTATTGTTTCTGTAACCTACGAAAAGGAAAGGATTTCAATAAAAAACAGCTTACCTTACATAAAATGTGTTTTACGTTTCTCCCGTGTGGTCCATGGGCAAATTTTAAACAATTATTGGATGAGGTTTTTGTGATATCCGGAATAATCAAGGTCGAGGTAAGTGTTATCAGCCGAAGCCGAACTGGTTATGGTGAATTATGCGTGTGCTTTTAGCCAATCAGAATCGGGGAAATGTTTTGAATGAATAACAATAACTGTTAACGAACATAGGGTTAGGGTTAAATTATAACACGTCTGTCGGGCCATTAGCTTTGTTGTTTACGCAGAGTATAAATAAGGTGGTCTCAGTTCGAGTTGACTCTTCACTCAGTTTGTTGCTCAACTTTGAAAAGTTTATCAGCTCAGTCAAATGGATTGTGCTCAGATGAAATCTGTCGTCTCCCGTGTACGATAAGCAGCTTGTACTGGAAATTGCTGAAAGCAGAGCGGCGGTATCTTTAGACGCGTCTTTTAAAGCCGACGAGAATGGTGAAAAAAGAACGGATACAAAATCCTTCGTGTCAGTTGACTAGATTTACACAAGAGACAACATGTACCGTAGGCGTTACTGTTTAAAATGGCGCTTTAACTTGATTTTAAATTCGCGAGCGAGCGTCTCTATTTGTCTAATGTTTCTCGGTAGGGTGTTGTCAGGTCCGAACATCATTTATTCTGAAGCTACCTGGTATTTAGTAGTTTTCGCGAAGGGAGGGCGCAACAAATCACGGCTTCTGGTGTTATAGCTTTGCCATGAAAAGGTGCGCGTGCCTAAACTCTGAAAGTAAGTACGAAGGCGCTATTCCGTGAAGACACTTTTGGACTAAGACGCATTTGAGATAATTTCTCCCTGCTTGTAGGCTGGGCCAACAAAGTGTTGATTTCAACCCCTCCGCCCCAATAGATCGTCCTTCAATAATACATGCGGCGCGTCTATTTAGCTTATCTAGATAAGCTTTGCTCACAACGCCACAACTGTCCCAGACAAGCGACAGAATTTGCACAGATCTTTAATCTTAAGTGGATAACGATTTGGACTTTTCCTTCTCGGTAAAAATTAGAAGTTGAATAACCGGCCTAACCAGTTATTTTATGCTATCAGCATACTTTGTGTCGCTTGTTTATTACTGGAAGGTGTAACGAAGAACGAAGGATCATTCGCGGGTCGCAGCACAATTGAATGGTTTTACAGTACGCGAATTGAGCGTTTTACGAGAATACTTGTTATGTCCCCTCATTTAAAGTAATTAATCTGTTGACCGTTCGTTTGAAAAACGTCGTATGTCATTTTTGAAAAACCCTTATTCGGAAATTATGATTGTCATCTAGTTTAACGCGCCTGATGTCTTTTAACATTTCATTCACAAAAAGAGAACCGACGGCGCGCGCAGTTTAATTTATATTAACTGTCGTAGCATGGAAATCGGCAAACGTGCAGGTCAACAAACGATCTGTTTGTCGGGCCGCTAGCTTTGCTATTTGTTGATTGGCAGATGTCAGAATACCGACGACTTATAAATATGGTTTCGGTTCACCCAGACTCTTCATTCAGTTTGTTAGTATCTGATCCAGCTAATCAAATCTTTGAAATGGAGTGTCATCAAATGAAATCCGTTATTTCACTTGTGGATTCTCTTGTGCGCTCTGCGCAAGTCAGAAGGTCCCGTATTCGCAACACTTCCCAAACGGACTTTTCCATCTGCAGTATCCTGGGTCTAGAAAGTGAAGTCACTCAATCTTCTTCAATCTCCGGTGAGATTAACGTAACTCTGCAGTCATTGCATCAGGCTTTTTCCACTGACAGTTAAATATAAACTTCACATTACAAATCGAAAGTCCGTTTTTCGGTTGTTCTAGACATCCTTGTTATTACTGACAATTTACTGTATTTGCGTATACTAACCTTAACTAAAGCAACTACAAATTTTCCGCCACTACTCCAAATACGTAACACAATCTAGCTAGTTCATTCTTTCTTGTACCTTAACAATAAAAAGTTGTTTATAGGACATATTTCCAACTAAGAGTTTATTTTTCTTTTACAGAATGTAACAGTGCTACCAGTCCGCCTTTATCGCCTTACTCCGACTGCACAAGTCCTCGTCCCAGCCACATGGTCCCCAGTCCACCGTTAACGCCTTACTCGGACATTACAAGTTCCAGCAGCGATTGTGACAGTGAGCCCGATCAAGCTTCGACTCCAACCGAACATTCAACGAAGAAGAAGCGACAGCGCACGACCTTCTCACCGATGGAAGTTTTGGAGCTGGAACGAGCATTCAGACGGCGGCCATATTTGCTAAAAGAAGACGCAGAAGAACTGGTACAAAGACTCGGAATCACGGCTAAAAGCCTGAAGGTGAGTTTCCTACATTAAAGTAAATTAAAAGAAACATGAGCATGTGTAACCTTAGAGGAATGGAATTTCAGTTGCCTGGGTTTTAAATTTGTTCTAATCATTTTCAGTTTTGTGGGAAAGTGAGCCGTAAAGTAAACTATGATAACCGATTCGAAACTCGGCAATTGCAGAGTGATTTTTCACTCCAGTTAGAAAATTTTTTTGAGTACTCGCTTTTATCGAACAGTAATAACACGCCATCTTGCAAAGTTACACTTCATGCATGTTAGTTTAACATGTATGAAGTGTAACTTTGCAAGATGACGTGTAATTAGGCTCTCTTCATATGAGCCCGGTTGACTGGGCTGGCTCGGTTACCGGGATGAATTTCCCCTTAGGTTCATGTGAGAAATTTCAGCCCGGTTTCCGAGATGAGAAAAGGTCAAAGATCCTGGGTACGAGTTCTGGCGCCAAATTTAGGAAACAAAGCAAACATAGCGAAACACAAAAATTTTAACTTTTGGGCCTATCCGTTACCATGGGTAACACTTAAAGCTGTATCACTGCAGTTAAATGGGATGCTTATGATGTGGAAAATACAGCAGGCAAAGCAAGACGATGCCATCCGGACCGCCAGAATTCATCCCGCCGTTCATCCCGGTAACCGGGATGAAGTGTTCATATGGCAAAATTTCCAGCCCGCTTACCGAGATCTCGGTTGGAAAAACCGAGATCTCGGGAACCGAGCCAACCCGCCCTCTCATATGAACACATCGAAAATTTTACAAAGGATTTAGAGGTGAGGCGAGATCTCGGAAACCGGGCCAGCCCGGTCAACCGGGCTCATATGAAGAGGCCCTTAGTCATCACTATTTTCCTAAATCATCTATTTTTTTTAGCAATCTTCGAAACGTGTGTAGTCATGGTATTTTCTTTAAATGATGTGAAGTTTCTATTACATGTAATTGTACAATTCCCATGGCAATTTGAATGCCGTTTTGCATTCAGAAAAAAATCATTATAGGTTCAGTGTGTTGTATAGATTTTCTCTGATATTGCCCGAATTTAGTTAACCCTTTCACTGCCAGATAAGGCTAGAGTACTTGATGGAGTTTTGTAAGGCGACTCTAACTTTTGAGTCTGCGGACGAAATCCTATGGTATGACCATTCAAATGAAAGCTCTCTGCCCGTACTTTCACATGGTGCTATTTGTTTGTCAAAAGTTTAGAAAACGAAATTTGGAAATTTGGTCGAAATTTGCCTTTGGCCACATTTGACAGTGAAAGGGTTAATAACTCAGATTTTTGTTCTCTTTCTTGCAGTATTGGTTTCAAAACCGACGGGCCAAATCAAGGAAACTGGAGAAAAAGATTTTATCTGTCTGTCAGTCCAGCCTGTCTAACCAGTTTAATAGCCGAGCCTATTCAGATCACTGGAAACAAGGCGAACGAGTGTCCTGTCCAGCGATGGAAAGCTACTTAAGAGATAGTCAGAGAACAGTTGCCAATCGTCAACTCTCAGTCGAGTCAAACCGTGTACCCAAGTTCCACCTTGACCAGTTCACAATCAGACCTTTTGGGTCCGCAAGACTACCGTACAGCCGTGCCTCCTATAGATATCAACCATACTGAGTTTGCTCAAGACTTTTTAATCGGACTCGGTATGAAATTTCATGAGTGGCTTGGAATTACTTTAAAGAGTTTATAGGCATTGTAAGAGCTTGAAGTAGATAGCATTCAAAATATGTCATATAGTAGTGTCATTTTAGGAGAAGATATATTGTTAGTTCATTCTTGCTGTGTAAATAGTTGTAGTAGTGTTGTAAATAAAATGGCTGTACTAGTGATATTAAACGTGAAGTGTAATACATCATTTTCAAGGTTTTGATGGACGGGAAGAAGGAAGGGAAAGGGAGACGTTGGAACAAAGGTAGTGCTGCCTTGAAGTGCGATAAGGTTGTTGAGACGCCTGTGCAGATTGTGTTTTTAGACAGCTTACGTATTAGCAGCTCCCTTTCCATTTTGGACAAACTGGGTCGACCTTTGTGGGGCCTGGGAGCATTACGTGACTCCGGCCCGAGCGGTTGAAACTATCTAATTCATGATCCGTTTTGGGATTTCCCTTCAAAGAAAACGCAAAAAAAAATATTATTGGTTTCCGGACTCCGAAAGGAGATTTCCCCTCAAAAGCTGCCACTAAAAATCAACACTTACCAACACGTCTTGTATAATTAAACAGTGCCGGATCCGGCCAGATCTTGAGATGGAGGGGGGGGGGGGGGGGGGGGAGGGGGTTCATCCTGACCCTTAGAAAGGGGAGGGGGGCGGTCTCCAAGAAATTCTTAGTTTGGTCAAAAAATAAGGGGGGTTGTAAAGCCAAATCAGTTGTTATTCAGTATTTTCAGTAAGTGGCCTCATTCCTACGCTTTTTCTTGGAAGCCACAATTTGGTTACCAATCTTACTATAAATCTTGGTTCTATTCTATTTCAAAGGCGTCCCTCCGATTGAACTATTTAATCAATGTCAGGATCTGATTGAGAGGGTCGCTTACTAGCTCTAAGTTAATGTCGTTTCGATTTCGCTTACTCAGATGGTTTACTATTAAAAAGAATGCAATAAACCAAGAGCCAATACACGAGAAAACGAGAAAGACGAGTAGTTACATTAGCGGATTAGCACGAACGGGACAAGAGTTCTCATGCGAGACGTCAACTGCAAATGATCTTTAAATTTGTCTTGTCTCCATACCATTCATTATCCAGAAGAAGTTGGGAAACACTACTGTTAGATTCCTAGGTCTGCTAGGTCGATGAGAACAAATGAAAAAGATAAAGAAAACAACATATTCCTCGTAGGTTTTACACCATGGCCGTTCATATTGTTTGCTGATATATTGGTAGCTGATAAACCTGCCTTTTGTTCCCAGCTGCTTTCCTTTCACAATAGAGAACCAAAAAACTATGAAGCTAACCCCCGCCTCCTTCGTGTTGAGCACTAGTCCGCAAACGTCACTTTGAGGTTAATCAACATAAACAATACCATTTCCCAACATTTTTATTTACAAATATTATTTTAGACTCCCTGAAGTCAAAATTATAGTTCTATCTACATTTGCAATTCAATTCAAAAGGGATTCTTGAGATCTCGGACCAGGTCTGCCAGCCGATCATAAGCTTGCATCGTGAGTTTGTGTTTGACTCCCAACTGAGATCGGTAAGCTAGAAAAAGAAAAGACTTTTTCAGACTTGATTAAACAAACTACTCCAGATGACGTAGAATATTGAAATATCTGTTATGTCTCTGTTATTTGATTCAAGTGGTTATTAAGCAGCGACTTTTAAAGCAGAGCGTTACCAACCTCGTTCCCAGGGTTCTCTCCTACCCGCCCTACGGAGCGAGAGAGCAAGGGTCGCATTCATGGTGACGGCACTGGTGCTCCTTAGGGCGGGTAGGAGAGAACCCTGGGAACGAGGTTGGAGTGTTACAGAACTAATAATATAATAATTTATTACAAATGATCCTAAGTGAAGCAGTCACGTGCCTACCTTGTGTTGTTCGTAGTATAATCGGGTAAGCTTCCTCTTGTATAGAGACAAGTAATTGTTTTGGAAGCTAAGAACAGAATGGTAGAATGACCCAGTTCTTTAGAAAATATTTCTCCACTTTAAAATAAATATTAACTATTGAGCTGTGGAGACGACATACATTCATTTGGAGTTGTTTAATCTGAAATGCATGCACGTTTTGCATGGAATAAAAATTCAAAAAAGGAACAAGAAAAGGTAATGAAAAAAATGTCAAGCTGTTTAACAATTTTTCCAGATGAAAATCGACACAAGAATGTTTTCTATTTTATACTTTTTCAGGATTGTTGAAATGTAAGCTTGGCTCACCTCGGTTTTGATGCGATCAGCAGTTTTGTTCATGAATTCTTGGTGTTTAGCGTCCTGGATAGAGAAAATAATAAAAACTAAAAAATGACAACGGTGGTCAGTAGCATCTGACACTGAAAAGATGTATCGAGTGGAATGATAACACTGGTTATCAGCATATGAATACATTATTTGATATATACAGCACGCTACTTATCATAGTCTACATGACATGCATGTATTTAGGATGCAACACAGTACAATGCGATGAGTACATATCGGACGTAGTTTATAGTTATATAGCATTAATATTAGTACATGTTATAGCATATAACAATATATAACAATATAGGACGGTATAGGGTCTTTATAGTGTCTGTATAGTTGCTACAGTATTTGATGTCTTCTATGAGTTGATTAGGTTATGCACCGACTCGGAATTAGATTGGGGTTAGTCAAATCCCAGGGGAATGAAAAACGACCTCCTGCGGAAACTCGTGCCTCGCCTGTATATAGAACTAAGCAGTAACTTAAAGGGTAGAAAACTTTTAAAAGTTCTCTTGTCTCCATAAGGAAGCTTTCTTCCTTGGTGATATTTGCGCAGGCTCTACAACAGAAGAGTGAAAAAAAAAAAATTCTTTGGCCAGTAGCTGTTCGCTATTGCGACTCTGGAGAATAATGCAAAGGCGGACTTGATCCCGATTTGCAAAAAGTCTTGTTTGCCAGAGATTTAAATTCAGAGCAGCAGTCCCTTAACCTCAACATATTCTACACGCCTGAGAAACTGAGTCATTACTTGGCAACGCTGCTACGGTTTTCCCCTCGAAATGAAGTCTGAGAAACGGGCACAGAAATTCCATACTGATGACGCGTCACTACCCAGCTCTGCAACGGCTGTTTTCAGCATGGGAAATTGATTTAAGTTCAATATGATGAAGATTTATCTGTAGGTCTATTGTAAGTAGTTTTGAAAGGGTTCTGTTACAAATTAATTCAAGTTTCATCACTAAAATTCACCTTAGCAATGGTCTCGTTAGCCTTCCTAGCTGCTCTCAAGGAATTCTTTTTCCATTTAACTAAAGAAGCAGCAAGAGTAAAGCCAATGGATCCCTTTTTACCGTCGCGTGTATCGGAGGACAACATAGAAGCTGCCACTGAGGACCTTCGTCTGGCTTGCGAGCCTCGCCTTGATTCGGGCACGCCAGACGTTCCCTGTGGGGACTCGTTTGGTAGCCTCTTTGCAGTTTCTTGCAAGGCTTGTAAGGTGTCTGGTTGTGCTGAGGTTGAAGGGGTGGAGAAAATTGACGAACCCACGGTAGACACTCGCCTTGATCGAGGGACACCCATGAAGGCTGAGGGTGGGCTAGCAGGAAAATGCTGCAAGGAAACTGTTGACGATCTTCGCCGACTAGTGCCTGCTTGTACGAAGGGGAGTGGGGCAAGAGGCTGCATCGTATCAGACAGCTGCTGAGGAAAAATGACTCCAATAATCAATTCAACTTCCAACAACTTCTATGAATTAACGTGTTTATTATTCACCTGGTATAGAGTGACACAACTGATTAAACAGCCAAAGTTAAAGTTAACTCTTGTGGAAAAGAAACGGCACTTGGCTGGTGAGAAAACGATTGACATCAGTTGACCACGGCACTTAAGCAGTTTTGGACGCATCGCATCTTCTGTTATGTTGTTCACTTCTAACATTACACACTATTGGATGGCTGTACAATCATCTAACATTTTTGGAGGATCATGTTTCATAACAACAGGCTGAGTTGTTTATACGTAGCTCTGGATTCCTTTCCAACTGGTTAGCCAAGTGAGCAGAGATTTTTCAAATCGCAAAGAAGGTCTTACTTCAAAACTGTGTAAGCGTTTGCTGAACTATTTTCGGGTGGTTACGAAACTGACTTCCCGTCATCGACCGCTTCTTTGGAGGGGTCCGGCAAACTATGCTCTTACCTCCAAAGCCTTGCTGATTTTGGTATCATTTCTTGAAATGCTCTCTTTGTTGTTGATTCTTTCTTGACCTGAGTGTTGGTTTTGGTTGGTTTCTTCTTTATTTTCTTTTGCCGTCTGTTGGTTTTTATTCTGCTCCTCCGTTTCTTGTTCTCTATCATTCGTCTCGCCGCAGGGTGAGTGGGACCTCAGCACTGTGGCTTCTTCATTGTCTATGCTATGAGATTGAAGAAACCTTAGCCTCCCCGCAGACGTCCTTTGGGGCTCGTTAACCCCAAAGGACGTCTGCGGGGAGGCTAGAAGAACCTCTGTTTAAAAAAAATTCACGATATTCTGGCATATTAGCTAACTCTAATTACGATTTTTTTGTGCTATCTTTTTTTGTCGATATTTATTTCATTTGTCAACTAAAACACTAGGGTACGATTCAAGTCCCTTGCGGGAGGGTAAATGACAGTGATCTTAGATTTGCGTGGGCAGATTTGGGTGCGGCTGCTGAAGGTAACAGTATAAGGATTCGAGTTTTAGGACTTTTAGTCACAACTGCACACGTGCAAATTTTACCCTCGATGATTCATTGTCGGAGGGTCAAATATCCCCCAGGTAACTAAATCATTTATAGACTGTATACAGAGGGGCTCAAATCATTTTATTTATCTTCACGTTGTGCCCGGCTGGACTACTAGTTCTACTACCAACACATTTTTAATTGCTATCTAGAACATGTGGTACAATTACTAGAAACCTCTTTGGCTTGTTGGGATTATATTAGCTATTTATACTTTATCGTTTACTCATGCTGTCTTTGGACAGTCCCAGCTCCCGGCTCCACAGAACTAATAAATTTCATGCAGTCATACTTGGTGGCTTCTCTGCCATCACAAATAATATTAAAGAAGAGACTGATATAACATTAGTCTCCCTCGCAGCCGTTTTTTGGATGTCACGCAACGCTCCCCCCAAGGCTGCAAGGGAGACTAATATAACATAGGATGACTTTGAATTTGGCCTAGTACTCGCCTCCATAAAGCCAAAAAGGGGGATAGATTGCTTTTTTTAATTTATATTAGTTCACCATCCAATTTGAAAAGCTATTTAAAGAATAAACGAACTTTACAATCAAAGTTTTAGTTTTTTGTCCAAGAAAAACAAGGTAACCATAAAAAGTACCTTTTAACTTCAGAAGGAGCTAGAGATTTCCGCTTACTCCTAAATTGCACTTTTTCAGTGGAGGGTCCTCTTGGCGCAAACAGTACATCTGGTACTAATCCATCAAGTGTTACTGTGTCCTCGGTTTGGCCGTCTTCGAAGATATCCTTCGTTAGAAAGATAAATGTGCATTTTATGGGCTAATAAGCGGTTCAAAACATAAAAAATCATCACGAGCCAGGTCGAGTGACGTTAACATGCGTATTTCTGTTAGCTGTTAAGGTTTGGCTTACCTTCTCAGCACTGGCTGATGCTATAAAACCGAGATCTTCTGTGGCATGCGTCATGCAACAAGTGTCGCGTGGACTGGTCTTGAATTCATCTCCACTATCGAAAAAGAGTGCAGCAGTTTTCAGCATCATGTAAAATCACATGGGGAATAATAAATGGACGTGTAATCAAGAACGAAAGAGTGAGAGGCGAGAGAGGAGTGCCTGCAAGCATGGTATTTCTTAGAAACTGAGAAATAAATGGTTTGCAGTTTAGACTGGATTTATTCAAAACGAGCAACAGAGTGACATTCAAAGTGTTCCGCAGGCCAGCCGAACTAAAATACCAAGTTGTTTTTACAGCTGCCCGTGACCTCAGTTATACGCTTTTAATAATTATATAGAAAGGGCGCACTATAAATAATAAATGTTGTTGTTGTTGTTGTTGTTGATGATGATTCAGCGGTAATATTTTAAGGAAACATAAGGTCAGTACTCGATAGTCCTGGAGGCTAAAAGATCTAAACAGGATGAGAAAAACAAGCAGCAAATGGGTGACAGCGTTGAAACCTAACTTATGTGTCGCGGAGACTGATGTTATGCAAGAGTGAAAAATCCTTTTTTTTGCTAACCTTTTCGCTTTAACCCCTGCTTGACTTGGAAGCAAAGGCGAATTGTCCTCAAAAGCAGCTTTGGTTTCTATACTGGGCAGCAAGCACGCCATAAGAGATGTATCTTGTGAATATGCATCATTTGCGCTGCAGCTGCGTGGAGCTTCCATTGTACTGCTGACCTGGAGATTCAGCGGGGCGATGGATGGAAGACTCTTCCGACGCAAATCACCGTCACTTTCAACTACCTTCAACCCGGACGAAGTGGTCGCCAGCTTACTGATGTCCTCTTGAACGTTCAAAATATGATTATCCTTGGTTGCCATATGACAAACTGGAATCACTTTATCCCACCTTCACTCTAAGTTTCTTTATGTTATTATTGTGTATTATGATCTTGGTGTATATTCTACCGTGAATATGTATAAAGTAAATAAACGTATCACTGGTAAATATTCGTGCTGCTGACGCATGAATGGAAATATATAAAAGCGCGCGCATGGAATCTTTCAATCTTTTGAACTTAAGCCTGCGTAGCAAGCGTTTGCGTGTGGTTTTGGAGCAAAGAATGACCAAGGGACGACGAGGAACCGGATTTTCGGTTTTGGCCCCCCGAAAAATAGAACGAGAGCCTAAAAGATTTTTTTTTCTGTCCTGATTACTATTACTATTTTATCTGTTCGGATGTCTTAGGCAGCGTTTACACTTGGTGCCCGGGCATGCCTGAGTACGTTACTCGACGAGGACAAATGTGAACACACTCTTTTTTCAAGTAACCACGCCAGAATTCGGGCGAGACCTTGTACTGGGGCATTGTCCCTTTTTCAACACTGTTTTAAAAATAGCATCTGACGGGGCAAAAGAGTGCAACTATGTAGACTGAGTTTCATATAGGGTAGCCCGTGTAGCTGGCAGGACTGATCAGGCGAGTGTTGTAGTTTTTTGGCGGCGGTGCCACGTTAAGATTGGGAACGCTGCTCGCGTCGCTTGGCGACTCCGCCCGGGGCACAACAATCCCGCCAGCTACGCAGGCTACGTATAGGGTAGTCAGGGTACTCAAGGTGTGAACACAACACCAACATTTTGCGCCAATGGTGGACATCTCCTCCGTCGATCCCTCACCCGAAACTGTTAGCTTTACCCTGATGGGTCCGGTCGAAAGTTCGAGGGCAGTGCTTCATTTGGAACTTCTAGGGAACGCTTTGTCTTTTTTCCGAGACTTTTTAGTGGACCAGTGGTAGTTCGAAGGGTCAGATTTGTGACCCGATTTATAGATTGCAGTAATTGGTCCTTTTGACCAACTGACCGGGAAATATCCAGACTTTAGGATAGTCTAAAAAAGAATTGATATTATGAGGGGCAACTGATGTAATGAATACTACATAGGCCACGTGCTTTTTTAGTTTAGTTTTAAGTTTTTTAGTAGCTGATATGATTTCCGTTTCAGAAATGGGGTGGTCATCAAGTTTGTTTTGAGGCATCACTAGTAGTTGTGGTTCCGATATTAAAGTTTAGGGCCGATCAAAGTCGGTTTGGCCCTTTGTGCTGGAGTGAAGGGCACTAAAATGGTCATATAGTTTATCAACCGGAATTGGATAGTTGGTTTCTGGATTGTGGTGTTTTTTCAAAGTTTTGAGGGTATCCCAAAAACTTTTTGTGTTTGAAAATGAAGTTAGCAGATTTAATTTATCGTTGAAACAACATTGTTGTTTTGTTCTAAGTATAGCTTTATATTGTTTTGTCAAGTTATGGTAGTTGTCTCTTATGTCAGTATTATTAGGGTTTCCATGCTTTCGTTTAACGTGTTTTTGAATCTTTATCAAACAAGGCGTAATTTCGTCGAGATGTTTTCCTAGGGTTTTTACGTACCGCTACTTGAAGAGAGCGTTTGGCCACAGTTTCAATTATATCGTCATATTTATTTATATATATATTTATTACTGACTTAATGGCAATAAATTAAGTGATGGACATAACAATGTTAAAAAAGACCATAAGGGCGATTTGTAAAAGAGTTACAGCGACCCCATGTAAAAACAAATCACCTTTTTTACAGTAGATTATGATGCAAAATATAAATATATTTCGGGATACAACATTGTCAACAACGTTTTTGTCATATGAATTGAAGTGCTGTGTTTCGAAGTCTTGGATTATTTCTTGAATGTCTTTCGATCTCAATCATTGATAAATCTCTCACTGGATAAGAAGTTCTATTGAAATTGTTTTGGAAGATCGTTCAGTTCAATTCCCGTACGTCATTTCGGGGAAGGAATTATTCGTTGGAGGGGAAATGTTTAACCAGCCTTCACAGGAGAGTGATCGAAAAACGGTGTAGGCTTTTCCAACATAAAGGATTAAATTAGCTGCAAAAACCGTGGACGAAGATCCTGCTAGTTGTAAACGTTGGATCTCTAGAAAAGAGATCAAATCAGCCAAAATATAGAGAACCAAGAACGAGAAGTCCAAAGACTACTGCAATACACGTTGTTTTAGATCAGCTTTGCAGTAGTCTTTGGACTTTTCGTTCTTGGTCCTTTCCAACATGTATCCGTCTATACACGGAGTAACTTGGGCCTGGGCCCGGGCTACTTGCAGAGCTCACAGCATGCACAGAATGCACAGAATGAGCCCTCAAAATAACGGGTCAAACCATTACCGACTGACATGGCCGTTCCACATGAGAAGCCAACACAAACACAGCAATCACGAGGAACAACTAGCACATCTCGATCACCACTTCAGCAAAGGAGGAGGAAATGGCGGCCACGGTCACAAAAAAAAGAAACTGACTGAGAATAACTTCACATTGTAATTGGTTTCTTTTCTTTTCTTTTACAAACAGGGTGGACGGGTGAAACAATTGAGTTGACGTGAGAAAATTCCGTCGGCTAAGCATCGAAAAGGAAAATGATAGCCAGGGTGGTTTGAAGACTAGCCAGCTTTGTTTTTAATCCATTTGGCTCTACACTGGAGCCAGACGTAACTTGATCAAACATGACAACCTGCTGTTCTTCTTCAGGCACGAACAGCGTGCGTGCAGCGGGGCGTGCAGGAGCAACATCAGCAACAAGAGCAAATTGTTTGCTTTATCGACTTTAGACGGAACTTCACCATTTGCTTAAAACAAAATAAAATCAACATGTGAATTCATACTGGACTTAAGTGTATACTGCCCGTTATACGCGTTGGCCAGCATTGTTCCGGTTTTATGCCACGTGTGTGAATTTGAGTCATTCACGTGATAGTGTAAACGAGAACACATTTACAGCAAGCCCTGTTTTTATTATCACTATTATTAAAAACTGAATTTTTAAAAGAAATTGTGGTTATGTTTTATCTTTTCGTTAGATTATTTAATTTTACTTAGATACCATGTAAGGGCGTAAGGCCAATGATTAGTCAGGTTTAATAGCGAAATTAAGTATTGGCGCTGAACAACCTCCACCGATTCCTGAGCCGGGATTCCGGATAGTTCCCGGCAAAGCCGCAGCGTCTCAGGAGCTTTTTCAAACCCTGCGCACGCGTTATTTTTGCAGTATTTTTGCCTCTACTTAACTTTATAACTCGATGAGTCGTTGTAACTGTTTGTATTTTTTGCATCATCTCATTGATCTCCGCAGGGTAAGAAGGTCGTAAAATACCCTTGTTCGACCTTCCAATGAACAACTGCACGTGTCACGAGGTGTGCTATTTTCTCCTTGTCACTCTCAGATGACCAACGGCAAAATAGCGATCATCAACATGCAAAACAAAAGTTGCACATCTGCACAAACAGGATTAATGTCGCGGAATGAAAAAAATTCTTGCACCCTGGGAATAATGAATGACATAAAGCACGTACAGTGAAGAAAATGTCTAAAATGGTGAATATTTTCGTCATTTTCCTTTTTCCAAATGATCTAAATTTCACCTACTTCGATTTGTTCTTCTTTGTTTAACTTTCATCTGCCTAAAACTAAAATATAAACAGTCATGAGGACAGCAATCCGATTTGGCATGTCACAAGACACTCATGTCCCACTCATGAATTCCCGCCAAGACTCACACTGGCAAATCCCAAGTAGGGGTAGGTAAGAAAGAATTACTTCCGCTTGAAAGAATCCTTTTAGTAACCCTCCAAATTAAGGTATACAACTCATTCAAAACACTCACATAAATCTCCATTTTGTTTCTGAACCAGGATTTATTCTGACTTGTTTCTCCAACTCTCTGAAACTTGCACTCAGTTATTAATACACTAGTACTACCCGCCTGAGGTCTTTTCTGTCGGTGACGTCATTTTGTTTTGGTACAAAGGTCGCTGTAGTGACGGATAAATGCAGACACGAAATCATTAGCATTTCAGTTTCAAGTGGCGCGCTTTGTCGAGAGACGGTAATTACGATGTCGCTCATTTCGCGAGTTCTTGTTGTGTTCCTGTTCATTTTAGGAGGCTGTTTTCCAATTGTGATTCGAAGAAAGAAGTTGAGAAGAAAAGGCAGGTCATGTTCGTGTACAGAGGCCCAAACAACTAGTCAAGAATCGTTTGATTCACTCGACAGTATGTCCGTGGAGGAACCGACCACATGGCAGATGCCGTATAAAGGCAGGAAACGGATCCGTACGATTTCTGGCGCTTCAAACTTTTCTGGTGTATCTACGATGTCAAATTTAAGTGAAAGAGATAGGATGTGGCTACAAGCTTTCCGCTTCGCTGGAAGATAGGCAAGCGTGACTGGATTCTCTAAAAGACTCGCTCCTTTTGTTTACGTTGCAAAGTGAAACTAAAGGCGGAAACATTTGGCTCTCGGCGATCGCTGGCGAACACAACGCAAAATTATAATCTGGAATGTTATTATTTACGAGGACTGGATATCAGTGTATGGAACTTTAAAACTTTTCGTTTATAGGAAGTTATAAATTCTGTCATTTAAATGAGTTACGGTCTATTTGTAAGATGTTGTATCATAATATTGTTATCGCATGAATGGACAAACGCTCTTTCGCGTATATCAAAATGTGTCAGAAGTTACTTTATGATTTAAAATATATATTTTTGCACAGTTAATGTAAAGAAAATTTGTTTTCGGTTATTTTAGGAGCAGTAAAGTCACTGTAAACAGTCAGTAGAGCTTATACACAATGAATTGTTTCATTGGAGACATTTATAGTAGGTGGTGCCCACCATAGTATGTGAATTATTAATGATCCGTAAATTCATAGTATAAACTTGTTTTAACTTGAGAGGTTGCATAATATTCGTATACGAGTAAGAAAAATTGCATGTAAATATTTCAGGCCATTGGATTCTGATGTAAACTTTGTACAAAATAGTGTACATTCTGTTTTATGTATGTGGATTAAAAATTAAGTTTGAAATTACTATTGACCAAAGTTGTGTCGTTTTATACCGTGTTATCCCGATCAAAGTTATCTTTTAGGAATAAAACATTTATATTAAGATTCTATATATAACACGGTCAAATGTCAGTAAGGAAATGTTTGTTTGCTTGCCCAGATAGTTTAAATTCCCCTGAACTGCTGGCATGCAGCCTGTTTCACCGGTTTCAGTTGTATTTTTAAGCTATGATCTTGTGAGTATCATGTGACGGAAAACATCATCATTTATTGATCAATGGACTTCATTATTTATTGATCAATCGGAATTTTCCCGCGTTTTACTTTCGTTTACGTTTCCTTTTGATTTCCGGTCACGAGACTTGATACACCGTGAGGGCTTGGAACCAACTTGTTAAAGAAACATGGCGTCTTCGTCAACAGAAATAGAAGTTGAGAATCGGGTAGAAGATATGCTCTCCCGGATTGCGAATAGCGATGTTGTCGTGAAAAGCCAGCAAAGGGGAGAACCTGATTTTACTGTAGATGAGAAAATAGCAATTTTGCATGAAATCTTGGATAAGAGTCCTTCATCTTTTCTAATGAGATTTGGAAGACATCTTACTGAAGACGATCTGGCAAATTTTAATCATTTAAAGGGCGATTATGAAATAGACTTTCGTATTAAAGAAGTGAAAAATATCCTCGATATCAAAAAGAGTAAAACTGGAGTTCGAAATAGACGCTATGAATGCCTTCAAAGATTAATGAACGATTCTGATTACTTCAGCGAAGAGAATATGAGAAAGAGATCTCCCTTGCTATACGAACAATACATAGGGCAGTATTTAACCGAGGAAGAAAAATTCGAGAGAGACAAAGCAGAAATGGGAGATGATCTTAATTTTTCTGATATTCTAATGAGGCAACAAGAGAAGGAAATGGATAATTGGTTACTAGAATATCACAGAGATCAGGAAAGTTGTATGCAGGAGGAAGAGGATGAGTCAGATAGTGATAGTTCACTTGAAAATGGTAACTAGTTTGTTCGTTTGTAATGTATTAGCCTGTTCATGGCGTTCAGTGGGGTGCGGTGCAAAGTGAGAGAGTGGGAGAAGACAAGGAGAAAGAGAGGGAGTGGGAGAGAGTTTGCTCTCATCCCCTATCCCACCCCCCCTGCTGTTTTCCTGCTCATATCTCTTTGCATCATCCTTACAAATGAAGAAAATCATTACAGTTGAAGATGCATCTTAAAGCCTGAAAAAATTTAGGCTTGCCAGCAACCCTGAATTTTTTCAGGCTCTTACTTAATGCAACTGCATAAGTTGCATCTTCAACTGCAATGATCTTCCTTACATTGATATATATTGTGAGTTGGGTATGGGAAATTGTCCTGTGTCTGGGTGTATGCATAGCTCATCTGATTGATATTCTTCATTATGTGTGTGAGTTGTATAAGAATTATTGCACCTATCGGTGGCCATCCCAGGACTCTAATTTGTGGACATGACTGAGCATCAATGGAATTTGTGTATGCTTGTGTTGCCAGTTTTAAGATGGGTTTAGGGGGTTTGAATTACTTTTTTTCTTTTTGGTACATGCATCCCTCTTCAGGGATAGGCTGGTGGGATTTGTAACATATCCACCATGTATGGTTGTTTTGCCTACACAAGCTGTATTGCAAACATCCTGTTCACTAATGTCTGAAGTCATTTTACTAATATGTTAGGCCATTCCCCTCACTTCTTTTGCCTGATCAGTGGCTCAAAGAACAAGGTATATACATGAATATCACACTTTTTTGTGTCATGGCTAAAGGATGAGGAATGTGCAGCACAAATAAAGACATTAGCCAATGGGATGATGGCGAAACGACTCAGTGGTCAGTCCATTGAATTAAAATTTCCTAGAAACAAGTGCATAATTTATTTCCCAACTGTGTGAAGACTGCATGGAGATTACACAAAGAAAAACAATGCTAGTAGAAAGTACATGTTGCTTCAATTGCAAGTAGTCACTAGTGGCAAGAAACAGTAAATACTCATAAGGCAACCTTGTGCAGTTTGCTTTTACAAGGTGCAGGGATTTTCTGAAAACTGTTGCTGTTTCAACTGGTCAAAATTAGCACACCTTTTTAAGGAAGGAAGAATTGTTTTGGAGGTGTATCTTGGGCTTTACAGGATCATCTTCTTGGGCTGGCTGAGCAAAAGTGCATATATTATAAGGCTCAGAGCTTTATATGGCTAGTTACTAGTTATCGCAGAGAATGTAGAATGCCTCCTGAGTTATTCATTTTTCTCAAAGATACTTAATTCTAAAAGACCTATTCTACACCATTTCTTCTCATATTCTTGTTCTTTTCTTGTAGTGGAGTCAGGGAGTCCCCTCAAAGGCTGTCCTACAGAGAAAGAGAAACTGATGCTGCATGAAGAATTTTTAAGTGCCATGCAAGATAAATTTATGCGAGGTGAAGAGGAGGAATTTGATTATAGCACTGTTGACACAAATGATGAGTATGATGACTTGAAAATTAGAGAGAGAGATGAAGAGGAAAGATACTTTGATGATGATATTGCAAATTGAGGAGTGCTTCTCCTTTCTATGCTAAAGTACAATAAGCAATTTTTACCTCCAAATTGTCTCCCCTTGTAGAACCAGACATATGCAAAACCTATGCTCATGCTATTTGTTTACTATGTTGGACTATGTTTCAGCTATGTTATGTTCACTACTGTCTATGTATTAACTATGTAACACACCAAACAACATAGTCCAAAGTATGCAAAATCTATGTTGAAACTATGTTTAGGCTATTTGAAAAGCACATAGCTTTTGAATACCTATGCAAATACTATTCAAAATCTTTTCATAGTCTTTACATAGCTATGTATTTACTATGCAATAGAAAGTTCTGCTTTTCCTTCCGATTAGCATCCTATGTATTCACTATGCATCAAAGCAAAATAGTTTTTACATAGCATCTCGATCTTCATTTTTATTTCCAACAAGTTTCTTAGCTTTTACATAGTGCTATGTATATTCTATGCTATGTGATGAAACATATTTGCAGCCTATGTATTCACTATGTGACATTTTAATTTACCTTTATCATGAGATAAAGCTTACATAGCTTTTACATAGACGTATTTTTCCTGGATCACTCATATGAAATAATGTAGTCTATGCGTTTCCTATGTGATATTCCAACATAGCTTTTAAGTGACTGACATGTTGATAAGCATACTTCCAAAGTAAAAAGCAGTGTTTTAAACTAAAACAGTGAAAAATCATGCACTATAATTCTTTTTGTGCTTGCAGATAGTTTCTTAGTGAGAAGATTTTTGTTAAGCATTGAATCGCTACATCCATCATCCCTGTCTTAACTTTCCTTTCTAGCTTTTCCCTAGAGTTTCTTCACTTGAAATGATACTTCCATGTATCATTTTCTTCTTTTATATTGGGTTCGATCCTTCGTCTTGATTGTGGACGTCTCCTGAATATAACTGCATGGTCAAAACTGCGAAACGCTAGCTGCAGTCCTCGGTGTTTGTCAGCCATTTTGTTTTCACTAGTTTCCAGGGAAGCCCGTGAGTTTAACACATGCGTATTGTGCGTTTTATCTTCACGTGGGTCTTTTCAACCAATGAAAAGGTGAGAAAATTGTCTGTTTCCACGCGGGCGCTTTCAAGTCAAAGAAGACGAGCTGTAAGCGTGCATTTTTACAAGAAGACGTTTCTTTTAACTTCAATTTCCAGTCTTTTTCCTGCCAGGCTCAACAAAAAGTATTCCTAACATTGGTAAGTGATATTTTTCTCAATTAAGTTTCGATTTGCCTGTGTTGTCTCCCTTTTTCGAGTATCTGAACAAGGATCGGTCACCTTCGATTGCGCTTTGATACTCCTTCGTTTCAATTCTAAAACGTCAGGTTGTTTTTATGTTCATTTGCCTTAAAATCTCCACTTTTCTGTTTGCAGATACTTATTCGTTGCAGTCAAAAGGAAACTGTATGGCACTGAAGAGCACGACATCAGCAAAAAGTCTACACGATAAGCAAATTAGGCAAACTTTAACTTGGGGTTTCGATTCTGAAACCTCCATGAAAATACTGCATTTGTGCTACTATTAGTGTTCGTGGTATTGTATTGCTATAGTTTTTCAATTTTTCGTTTCAAAACCTATTTCATACCAATGTAAAAGGTATTCTAATTCATATGTTTATACCATTTTTACTATTTTGGTGATTTTTACGAGCGTATTTCAAACACTACATTTGCTTAAGCAGATCGAAACCTACATACATAAGAGACTATGTCAATTCTATGTAATTTCTGTTTGAACTCTAGTTAAAGCCTGTGTATGTGATATGTTTTACCTATTCAAATACTATTAAAATCCTATTTCAAACCTATGCAAAAACTATTTGTTCTGTGTTTTCCCTATTTTAATGCTATGCAAAGTATATGTCACCTTTAAAAAGGCTATGCTTTTCATATGTTTTTACTATTTCTAGGCTATCTAAATTCTAAGCAAACCCTATTCAAAAGCTATTTAATCAACTGTTCCCTGTTCCGTTTTACTATGTAAACTCTATTTCAGTCCTATGTGAAGGCTATTTATTTTCTATGATTTTTCTATGAGGATGACTATGAAGTCTAAAATCTCTTTCCACAAGCTAAGTAAACTGTATGTATAGGCTATGTGGAAACTATGTCATTTCTTCCTTTATTCCTACCTTTAAAAACTACATAGCTTTTAAGTAGGTTCCGTTTGACTAGCGAAAACATAGCATTTTCGATACAAAAAACATAGTCCTGGCATAGAAACAACATAGGATCTGGTTAAAGCAATGTATGACTGATTGACATAGGTTTTACATAGCTTTGTGACATAGCATTTGCATAGATTCTACATAGTGTCTGATTCTACAAGGGGATCCCTGCAATGCGTTATAAGCCGCATGAAAAATTTTCGTCTAGTGTTGTAAGATCCCCTGAGATTAAACATGTCTTGCAAACTAGATACATGGCAATGGCCTTAACATTACAAGGGATGGTAGTTTCAGAGGGTGCTGCACTTTGAAGCATTTCATAAAACAGATTTTCTTTAAAAATGGAACCAAAATCACTAGAGAAGATGCAGGGGAAACTAGCCAGGGTAACAGTTTTTGCTTGGACAAAGGGCTAGGTGTACTTGAATTGTGAGCTTTGGAATCATTCTATTTACCTGTGCCTCTGTTTATCAACTCACTGAATGCTGAATATTCATTTCTATTTTATTTAAAAAAAACTGTCAAGCAACTTACACAGTGATAATGTTACAATGACCAAAAGACATAACAACTGTACACTGATTAATGATTTACAGCGCCTTACATTTAACTACCCCTTGTAAAAAATAATGGAAGCAGCTAGCTGTACACAGACTGTATAAAATTTCAAATTTAAAACTGTGTGTCCAATCATTAATTTTACTTTCAAGCATGCATTAACAACCTTTGAACAATGAGAAAAGCAAAACAGATGGTTAATCTTAACCAAGACCCCTTAACAGAACAGGATTGAATACAGTTGCTAGTAAAACAATAATCCTGCGATAAAAATAAAGTGTGCTAACTTGTGTGTTGATTTCTGGTTTAATGGTTGGTCCTAGCAAGCACTATTACATTGTGAAAAAAACAACGATGAAGAAATATATTGCAGCATGAATTTCTTATATTTTGAAAAAAATCCCAGAGAGTCTGGGGTATTACTGTTTACCAACCATCAGATTCTGTTCTAAATGTCTCTTTCTTTTGTGCGGGGGAAAATTAAGCAAAAACTATTTGCTAACTGATCCAATAAACAGTGCACACAAATTTGAGCTGTGATATGATGAGAATGATCACCTGGATCCATCACAGACTGGAAGCACTGGGGAAAAATAATCAACACACTCCTGATTTTCCAGTTTGTACCTAATCATCCCATACATTGGTGAAGTCATATCTCTCTGTTTCCGTTTAAAGTTAGCCTGCGTGGCAGGCGTTAAAGGGGGAAGGAAGAGGGAGAATTTGGGTGCGCAAGAGCGTGTGGTCTTAGGCTAGTTTAAAGTCAGCAAAATTTGGGCTTGTAAAAAAACAGTGAAATCTCTATCAGGAGAGATATGGCAACTAGGATCTTCTATATATCCTTAAATATAAGTTACAAATTTGAAAATGAAATAGAAATATTATTCTGTAAGCCAGCAAATGCTTATGACTGAAATAGCTCAATCAATATTAACATTGAAAAATTATTGAAATAAATAATTATGATATTTCTTCATATTAAATAATGGATGCAATGATTTACATCTAATTTTTGGAAAATAACAACTTTGAAACTGAATTGAATAGCAATTGTGCTAAATAGAATTACGTGCAATAAGCGTATTTTCTGAAATTATTTATAATGAGCTCCACCAAACAGAAGAGTAGCCTGTGCTGCAGACGAAACTAAACTCTGGTTAAGTGTGTCTGTGATCAGCCCCCAAATCCTTGTTCTGGGCCCTCACCTGTGTACAGGGATTTGAGTACGCACCATGATTGACCTGTTAAAAAAGCGATTGTTGATTTGCCAATCAAGCTGAAGGGAAATTCGAAATTCATTCCTGTCAATTCGTTGAATCCGTTTGGGGCCCAGAACAAAAATTTCTGTGCTGCTTGGTTGACGTTATACTAACCGGGGGTTAAATTACATCTGCGACACAAGCTAACAGAAGAGCAGAGATGCAAATAACAGTGTCAGCCCAACTAAAATAGGGCCCAAAATTATAATATCATGTCCTTTCTTAAAAGAAAATTATATTAACAGTAGAATTCACTAAATTGCTCCACAAAATACTATTAACTTGAAGTAATTAATTAAATGTGCAGTGCTCACTCAACAGGAAATATTTCAAACTCTTCCATGCACACCAGGAATGAATATCCTGTATAGACTGCACTTTGTACATATTATTCTGTTGATCATGTTATTTTAGATGATTTTACTTTTTTTTAAATTCACTGATCACCAACTTTGCTTCTATCAGTACCATTTCTTAATTGCATCTTACTTTACTACCTTTTAAGACGTTTCCTCATTTCTTCAAATGAGGATTAATGCCTTTTCTGAAGCGATAAGCGTAGCAGTTCCAGTGTAAGAGCTCACTTGATCAAACAACGTATGATCCTTCTGAGGCAGTTCGATTTCTATCACCTTCAATTACTTGTCAACTGTGTTTGGTTCTCTGTCTGTCATCCTCTTGATCTACTGAGCCAGTGAAGTCTACGGCAAAATTTGTCAATGAGTATAATAATATAAATCCTAATAATTCTTTGAGCAAACATGTATGAAAACAGCTACTGACATACTAACTGCTAATAAACCTGACATCAGCTCACTCACAATTAATTAAGAATGATGCATAGTTTTTTATTCAAAGTTTTTTCTTTATAAACACAAGCTCTGTCTCAGTGTCTGAAGTCAAATATCCTGTTCTTTGAAATTGTATATTATCAGGGATGCCTAGCTCTGGAGACTTTCCCTTTCGCAGTAACCCCCTCCTTAAGAAATTAATTACATTCCACCCACCACACCTGAGGCCCGTTTCTCGAAAGTCCCGTTAACTTTTCGGGCCCAAAATCAAAATAATATTCAAATCGAAATGTAAAGAGTAAGAGCGCGGGTCCTGGCAACCAAACTACTCCATTTTGTTTCATTAAGTGACAGTTTTATCATGTTCGATGCAAAACTATTGAAACCTCAATCTTTAATATAAACGGAGACAGCTTACCGGGCCCGTTAATTATCGGGACTTTCGAGAAATGGGCCCCTGGCCCCCAAAACACACAAATCTATATGTATCTTTATGGGCCTATCCGCACGAGCGAAAAAGCTGTTTATTAAAAATACAAATTTCCTGTCATCACCACTGCTTAACAAATGCAGATGGTTTGTCCTGATTTTACAAATTTTGTCCAAGATGGGAGGGTAAAAATTAAACTGCATGGTGGACAAAATCAACTGAAAAAAACAAAAATGTGATTTCCTCGTCAATTATTTGTTATAAAGCCGTTATTCTTTCCATTAACAAATGCAAGTGAACTGGCAGATGTAACGGCCTGTGAAGATAAATTTAATTATTTAAGACAAAAATTGTCACCATAAAATTTTTGGTTTAGATGTTTCAAAGACAATTCCGATTTTGTCTGCTAGTGCGGAAAGGCCCTATGTACCTACAGCAGTTGCTTCCATGACTGTTATGACAAAATAATTGGAAATTAATGGGGACTTATGAAGGAGACCAGGAGATTTGTGCTGTATCTATGGAGACTCCCACATAAATCCAGACAGTTTGCATAGTTTTATAATAACTGGCATCGATGCCATATGTGGGTTGAGTTCGTCGCTGGTTCTCTCCCTTGTTCGGAGACGTTTTTCTTTGTGTACTCCGGTTTTCCCCTCTCCTCAAAAAACCAACACTTTCAAATTCCAATTCAATCTGGAACGAACTGACACATTTCAACGAGTTCTCAAGAACTCCTAAGTGCTTCACAGGTAAACAAATTACACTTTTTTTTATTACAATTTTACAATTTATAATATCCTGGAAATTCAATATCAGTCAAAAGTTCATCTGGGTGCAATCTGCCTTTTGTGCTTATAATTTACCGAAAAAAGTAAACTTTGATCATTTGGTATTTGTTACCTTGAAAGATTGGATGTGAAACAAAGCCTGGGCTATTTGGAGGATATGGCTCTGGACTGATCCACTCTTTGGGAAGACATTTAAGTAGAAATGGTAAATATGAACTGACAGAGGCTAGTCGGTTCACCCATCCAGGAATTGACTTGTTACAAAGGACCTACAAATAATACCAAAAAAAGAAAATAATTTTAGCAATAACGACTTATTGATGTACAAAAGTGCTACACTATAAAGTACCTATGACGACAGGAAGGAATGAGAAGAGATAGAATACATGATTTGTCACAGCTTAAGTGGGGTGAGGGGGGAGGGGGGGGGGAAGAAAATTTTACTAACCTGACAAAGTTCTGATGTAAAATGGTTACAGTTCCTAAAAAGGATAACAAATATGTGTTATTCAAAGAATGTTAAAAGTTGGTTGCATTATTTTGCATTTTCTAAAAATACTTAAAATGGGGAGTTGACTCCCGGTAAACTCAAACCATTGCGAACTCGAACCTCGCAGTAACTTGAATCAAAGTTGATTTCCCCTGGATTTCCTTCATACATTTACTGTAATTTTACCCTATGTAACTCGAACCTCCTACTAACTCAAAGTTACTTTTGTTTCCCTTCAGATCATTTCAATCTATACAATTTTACCCTCAATAACGTACTTGAACCATGGTTTTAAGTGTGTGATAAGGCAAAAAAAGCAGTGTATTCCAGTTCATACATTAAATTTATTTTAAAACAACCATGTATTCTTTGTCTTTACTTTTTTCTTAGTCCAATTTAATACAATGTTTAGCCCTGTACCGATTAATCAAGCTTTGTTTTTTTAATTCCTTTTGGAATCACAACAGCAATATTTTTCTTGCTGCCCCTGTAGTGAAGTGTGCATGATACTTGCATTCCTCCTCCATTCTATTTCCTTTCTTCTGGTTATTTGTTGATCAAACTCCCAATAACTTGAAATTTTTTTGATTTCCCTTAAAGTTTGGAGTAATCAGGGTTCAACTGTACATGTAAAATATACCTGTCAATTAGATGATAAGAGCATCCTGTATAATCTAATCCCATTCTTCTCACAAGATCTTCCACTTCTTTGGGTAAAAGGCTTGTTGTTCCAATTGTAATGGTTTCCCTATTTTTATAATAAATGAATAAACTCAGTCCTGTGAAAAAGCTTTCAATTTCTGCTAAAACTGATAAACACATCGACCCATTCGTCCCTGAATTGCTGATCACTACATGTGGGGATCTCCATACACATGCACGTCCCTTTTTGGTAAAGGACAACACTGTCAATACCTAACTTGTGCATTGGGAAGGGATCTTTCAAACCATACCAAAATGAGCATGATTCAATCAAGGAGGTCGGAGAAACAGGCAAAAAAGCCATGTGAAGTTTGCCCCAAAAATTAGTCCATGAAAATCTGGTTCCATCCGCAAGTACTTCCTTCCATCTAATCCTACAATCCTAAAAAAATTTCCAAAAACGTTTTGCCCACTGTCATGAAGCCTTAATAAATTAAGATATCTGCCTTGGGAGTCAAAGGAAATGACTGATCAATGGTAGCCTCAAATTTTAGATCATGTTCTTTTCATGGAGGACTGCATGATGTCTGCATATTATAGATGTTTAGGAGGAGAGAAATACCAAAAGTGTAGACTGGTTGTGATGGGTGTTAACAAACCTAAATTTGAAATCCTCTCCCAGTGTGTCAACAGCTTTGGGTGTCATGTCAAATATCCCTGACCAGTTATAAGAATGACCACCAAATGCATACTCTGCAGAACAAAAACAATGGTCAAGCAATGTCTGCAAAATAATCAATGGCATAAACTGAGGCTAGCTAAGCAAGTAGTCCAGGTTTATATGAGGTTTACAGTCTGTCCTTCAAGCCAATATGGGTATTAGAAAGACATAACTACACTCTCAGGTTAAACTTCTAGTAGGCAAACTGCCCAAAATGTCAAGATTTGCTCTGATTTTAACTATTAAGTGCTTTGACTTGGATAACATCAATTCTGGTATTTGGATAATAGTGGCTGCTTGTGAGAGGATGTTGAGACTAATAAGCAAAACCCCTGGTTATTTTCAAAAGGAAAATAGAACCAAAAAAACTTCCTAGGTGTTCATTTCCCCACCTACTGATTGCATGTATTGGGGAATAAACACTGAAAGTTACTGCTATTCTGGATTTTCAATAGAACCTTCATAGTTTATAGTACATGACCTGCCAGTGGTGGACATAACTTCAACAATACCCGAGAGAAGGAGTAAGCATGAGATAATTAGCAGAAAAGCCAAATTTTATTTTGTGGTGATACAAGTTATCTTAATGTTTGCAAAATTGTAAGTGACTTCATGAAAAAAATGCTAGGGTGGCCATTATAAATTATGACATACATATTAGAGATTTTGTAACTTGGAGCATATTCTTCACTTTTTCATAATATTCAAAGCACAATAAAATGGCACTGTTTTCAGTTTGAAATCTGAGAATTGTCTGATGCACTGTATGTTTTGTTTTGCCCTTTTCAATTCTGATATTTTGAGGATTATATAATACCACATTTTTGACAGATGGTCACTCATGACCCTGGGCTGTGAAGTTAAGAGTGCAAGTTAAAGTCATTGCATCAGATTTCAGTTGATCTTTGTTTAAAACTGTGCTACTGGGGTCCCTAGAATTATTATTATTATTTTCTAAGACTACATCCTTGCTTAATATAATAGCTCTCCCTCTCATTTAACGTTTTACAGCATCTCTGCTTAATTCTGAGATGAATACCACAATATTTATAGTTATACAGACAAAAACAAAGGTTTCTTTAGAATAATTACACTTAATAAAAGCCAAAAAAGCTTAGATAACAGAATTATTTTTCGAAAAAATCGTTCACAAGACTAGCTAGAGCAAAGCTTCGGCCGATAAATTTCACGAGCTCAAAAATAGAAAAAATATATGATTGATCCACCCACTGTTTTATCTGTATAAAAAAATGGGATCGGAATTACCGAACGGTGTTGAACGTAAAACCTTTTGCACCTCCATCTAGAACAAAGCATAACTCATATTTTCGAAATTAAGACTATTAAAGAACAAAGGAAGTTTTTTTAAAAACAATAATCACAATAATTTACACAATACAATGTACCATGCCGGAATGTACCATGCCAGCTGTTCATGAGCAATGTCACACTTGACATACATACCTATCCAGTTTGAGGTTATTTGTAAGACTTCAACTAACCTTTCCCATGAACAACTACTCCCGAATGAAAAACCCCAAGACCGACAGGAAAGGTGTAGTGATTTATCCAATACTGAAAGATTTAAATAATAAAGACTGTAAATTGCGGTAAATATTTTAAAGCTGGCTTGTAATTTACAACAACTTCCTCTTCCTCCTTCCATTTTAAACATAACTGTCGAGGCCTATTTAATAATAAAAAACGATTCTTTCTTACCATATCGTATACATTTAACACAACTGGGAAAGACGACATTTTCCCTTATTCTACGGACTATCTTGAGATAATTTGATTGTTAGGAGTGATAACAACTGAACTGTCAAATTTTCATGGATGGCAATATTCCTCATGGTAATGACTGCTGACCAAAAACATTACATAAGCATTTCACAAAAGCCAAAATGGCGGACGACGTCGTCAATTCGGATGACAAAAAACAGGTTTGCACTACTTGCTTCCCAGAGGACACTGATTAAATGCTGTTACATTTGACTAAAGATTTATTGATAACTTTTTTCGTTACGTAGTATAGTTGGAATGTGAAGAAGTTTATCCAGAAAACGCCATGTGTTCGTGAATCTTTGATGTATGGAATTCTCGGCGGTTCAGTGGTTGGCGTTGGTTATTTTATTAAATCAAGTGAGTAAAACTAAAAGTTCTTTTATTTCTGCTGGAGGTTTGATCATGTTTCAACTTTTATACAGTAAGGAGAGTTAGGGGATCGGATGCATGGTGGCATTGATTGTTGTGGAAATTTTTATGTCATTCGCCCCATGGAATACGCTCTTCTCACGTATGGTAATATGCCCGTCTAACCTCGTTTACGGGTAAAAATTCTTTTGAAATTCAAATACGAAAACGTCGTCTGATTAGCATTTCAAAGGACTTTTTACTCAAAAACGAGGTTAGACGGGCATATTGCCATACGTGAGAAGAGCGTATTGAAATATCCTAGTCAGTCTCGGATTCTGGATTCCACGCCGTGGGTTCCGGATTCCAGGTACTATACTCCATTCTTTGCAGTGGAACTTGGATTGTGGTTTCCAGTGGTTAGTGGGATTCTAGATTCCTCGAGCTGTGTTCCCGATCCTAAAGGCCAGGATTTTAGAGTTCCACTAGCAAAAATTTCCTGGATTCTCTTACGTGGGGTGAAGTATACATCAGGGACCGCACAGGAGGTGGCCTGTCGGGGTCCGCCCGCACCCCCACTTTTCCAAATGGTAATTTTTTTTTTTTTTTACTTTGGTTACCCAGATCTGTCACTTATCACACAAACAAGGTTTAGTAATCTGACTGACCCACAAACAGAGAACAGACAAACTTTGTCTGTTAGTTGTTACCAATGAGTTTGTAGCTCTTAATGACAATCAGAAAGGCAACTTTGGCCACATTCAGAGAATCCGACTTAAAAATATCCAGGTGACACTCAACCATTGTGTGTGTTGGGTTTAGCTTCAAAGTCTATTCATTTAAATTTCGGTCTAACATGGGAGCCAGGTTGTAACTTGTTGTTTTTAAATGCCAATGTAATAATTACAAATTTATATTACTATCGGCAGTTTTAGATGCATTCATAGCCATTTCAGAAGACTTAAATGTGAAATTTGCCCCAGGGAGCATGCCCCCAGGGAAAGCCCCATACCTAAGAAAATGTTGTAATCAAACCATTGGAGAAATTTGGGTAATCACATGACTGTATGTCCGTCTGTCCGTAGCACAGGGTAACCAATGTAAAAGGTCAAACTTTCTGGCTAGTGTAGTGTGGGAGCCTGTAACCTGTATTAAACTTGATAATAGACATCCAAGGCTGTGCTCTAAGGAAAATTGAAGGGAGTCCAGTGCTCTGAAACTGTAAAACCTAGGGTGCCCAGCATATGATTTGTATGAAAAATCTGAGATTTTCTAGTCGCCCGAGGTCAAAAGTTAGGCGCCAGGGGCCACCGGGCTCTGCTAGAGCACAGCCCTGGACATCCATATATGGATAGACTCGCAGGACTGTATCGCTTGCTCAGGTGCCCACTCATCGAGGTCACGTGACCAATTATTAGCTCTTAATTGATCACAGGCTAAAGTTTATGTTTTTCAGTTGTATGTTTCTCTCCTAAAGTAATTATGAATTTTTGGATTTCTTATTGCAGTGGTTTAAAGTCCATTAACTGAGGTAAATTTAAAATGCCTTAGAAGGAGCTTTACTTTTAGCTCTGGCTAAATCTAAGTGCATTTTAGTGGAGAGTTTTTGTCTGTTGGAAAAAAGTTCTGTTCTTCAGAACCAGGTCTTATATATGCCTTGTTCTTTGCAGTGCATGTTTTGAGGTCATGCCGCTATGCAGTTGGTTCTTTTACACTAATTTCATTTGGAAGTTGGTAAATTGCCTTTTGTTCATTACAGAGTTAAGCATCTAAAGGAACTGAGTGTATGTCTCAAGCAGTGCAGGAGCAAAACACAGGAATTGACATAATCAAACCCTCAAGGGTTATGCTTTCTTATTTTGCCTAAACCAGTAATTTCCTCCCATAGGTTACTTTTTTGGGGGTCTCTCCCTTAAACAGGGTGTTAAATTTATCAATCTTGAACAGGGTATGTTTCTGGACAAGAAGCTTTAGAGTGGCTTGGTCTGTAGGGTTTGAAAAAAAATCTGCATTCAAATAATTATAATCAGACAGCTTTATGCCAAAATTTTTGCAACTAAAACGTATTTATTTTTATTTTCTAGTATCCTAAAAGATCTTCTGCTGGAATTTTTGTTTCATATAATAATTCAGTTTGGTTCATATAAATCATGCAGTTACTTGATAAAGTTATCTAGTATGACCTTGCTCAAGTGGATACACTTTATTGAAAAAGCTCCATATATTTTATTTTATAATACCTATTCAACACCTTTCACTTAATAGTAAAATTGTGAATCTTATATTCTCTCTTTACAGGGAGGTATGCAGATACATCAAGTATAAAGAGATAGAGGCTGTGAAAGAAAGTGTGGATATGTTAAATAAATATAAACAAAAGAGAGATGAAGTTGAAGACGATTGAAACTGAACCAAATTCTGTTGCTTCACATCTATAATTTATATTTTTAATAAAATAACGACTCAAGCATCTGAATTTTCTAAGGGTGCTTGTAATATCAGATTTGGTGTAAATCTCGACCAGCTTAAGTGCCTAAGGCGTGTCTGCACCTGTAAGGACAGACACAATGTGTTTTTGTACCTATTAGTAATATATGGTATTGTGGCATTGAAAAATTAAAATCTGATCACAGTGTTTACATGTGTCTTTTTTGGACATCCTAAATTCTGTTCGGGTTGTAGCCTGAGATAACAGCTGACGACACTACCGCTGGTTTTCTCGCCAAATATTGCTGAGAAACGAGTGCTGAAATTCCATACTGATGATGCATCACTACCCAGATCTGGATAGTGCTTCTGATTGGCCGTGCCACATGGGAAATTTGATTCAACCCATCAGAAGCACTACCCAGATCTGGGTAGTGATGCGTCATCAGTATGGATCGAATTTCCGTACTCATTTCTCAGATGTCATTTGGCGGGGAAACCAGTGGTAAATTATGTCGCCAATTGTCGGCTGTTTTCTCAGGCTGGTTTGGGTTGGGTTCTCATGACCTTATCACTAAAAAAAAGTTGACTTGTGGTGAATTTTGTTATGCTTGCTTATAATTCTGGCTATAAATTTAGGTATTATTAGCATTTCAGATAAAACAGATTTTATTATCCCTGTCAGAGATACTGATACAAACTTGTTTTATAGCCATTAAAGTCATAAATATATTTTTTCATAATTTAGAAGAAAGAAAGGGCAAGTCTATCTTTTCAGTTATAAGATTACAGTCACCAAGGCAACAGAGTAAGAAAGTATCGGAGTAATAAGATATTTTCAGAGAAATAAGTTAACAAATTTTTATAAACTTGTCTAGCCATTTTTCTGATTCAATGTTTAAGCATTGAGAGCATTGAGTTCAAATATTTCATCTGAATTTGTTGGTCTTCTTCAGTCACTGACAGTAATCCTATGTCCTCTGATCGAGCCTTCCACGCGGGCATTTTAGGGGAGTCGTACTTCCTCCCTCCCCACATGCTCATGATCACATTATCTCTTGGGAGAGGTATATGTAACCAGGGGGAATGAGAGGGGGGTGGTCTTTGTGAGAAGGGTAGAGATACTCATAAGAAAATTGAAATGAATCCCTAAAGGACACCAATCTGGGTGTGACTTAAGCTTTATTTGACCCCTAAAAGATTCCATTCTAAGACAGCCAGATAACGACCTTGAAGCCACTTTCACTGAATGGCTCGTTTTTTTTTTTCTCCTGCATTCTTCATTTCTCTATTCACATCCCCAAGTGGTACCACCTGCTTTATTAGTAAAGAAATTTGACCAGGTCCTCTTTCATGTACTACTTGGACAAAACGAGAATGCAAACGAATATGCGCAGAACGTTCTCCGTCCTACGTTCTGCGGCATATTCGTTTTTCCTACGTGGCATCTTTGAAGTCATTGAACTCAATTCCTCGTATTGCAGTACCCTGGGTCTAGCGTTTACCGGGTACCAGAAGTTTTTCTCGCGCGCGGCGGGAATTTTCGGTGTTGGCCGAAGGCCGAAGCCACGAACCGGACGGAAACCGCTCTAAGAAAAGTCTCTGGCACCCAGGAGGTCAAGGGTTCGAATCCCGTACAAGCCTGAATTTTTTCTGGCTTTCTTTCGCAACTGCGAAAGACTGTGTCAAAATGCGATGATCTTCTTTCATATAATTCAGCTGACTTTGTTTAAAGTCTTAAAAACTTTCGAGGCGAACGTTTCTGCCGCGCGCCCCTGGGTCAGATGTTTAACTCATGGTGCATTTCATTAACCATATACAACATACATTCCAGAGATTGGCGTCTTGGTTTCACAATACTTTGGACGATAATTTGAAGTTTCTTCGCTTGTAACTCAGGCCTGCTTGTAACGTAAGGTAACGAAACTGACAGCTTGTACAGTAAGCTAATGTTAGGCCCACATTAATAATCGTTTGAACGAGTTTAATCTCCTTTTCTTCATCAGTTTTTCAAGATCAGTTGAACTTATGCTTGTGAACATGACTGTAAAGGCATGCACTTTCCGATCCGTTAAAAAATTAAGCCCTTAAATATCATTTTAAGACACTTTACCGTCTTACCGACTGGTACGTATCGGGTTAAGAGGACATGTTTAACTCAAGCCTGAGTCGACGTCTCTATTAAAAAAATATGCTTCAAGTGATACCACAGGACCACAGGGGACCCGGACTCACAACAACCTACTGGAAGCCAAATATTATTATAAGGATTTGTGTGGGAATTTATCGTAAGATCGATAAAACAGTTAAAATGTACATAAACAGCTATCAAAGCATACATACTTCAACAAGAGTTGTGTCTGTGTTGTTTTCTTACTGTTTCCAGCCCTATGAACACCATTTTTTAATAGCAAGTTTTAATGTTTTGGTTTCTCAACTACTAAGAAGAAGACAAGGGAAAACTCGGCTGTCCTACACTACGCGAAGAAAAAGCTACAAAAATTACTTTTCTTCCACTCCAATCGCTCCAAACCTTCACTTGAGCATAGACCAAAGATTTTCCTTTCTTGAAAAGGAACCCTAACCCTTTTTCCTTGCCTTCTTCTTAGTAGTTGAGAAACCAAAACATTAAAACTTACTAAAATGGCATTCATAGGGCTGGAAAGAATAAGAAAACAACTCAGACACAACTCTTTATGAGGTATGTATACTTTAATAGCTGTTTGTGTACATTTTAACCTTTTTATCAATCTTACGACAATTTCCCATACAAATCCTATTATGGGAGGGGGGGGGGGTGGTGCTTTAATGCTCCTCTGATTACTTTTTCCAAACAATGACTTACTAAGAGACAAGTTGTCTCAACCTCCCCACTTGAAAAATGTTCTACTGCCCCTGAAATGCTGATCAAACATATAACCAATCCAAATACAGAAGGATTAAGTGTGATACTCGGACTGGACTGGCAAGGGGCTAAGCTCCTGCCATTGTTTATGGTAGCAGTTTTTGACTCACTGGGATAGTTCACCTACTAAAATCTATAAAACTGAAGTGGAAAAATATGCAGCATAATATGCGTAGCAGACATGAACTGAATTAGAAGCTTCAAATCACAAAGTTTTTAGAAAACTCTTTTAAACTGGTTCATTTTCTGTAGGCAAGTTTGTAACAATTGTAGACCACTAAAATATCCCAGGTTTCCTTGGCTATGTGATGTCTGAAGTGTGGTTAAAATTCTAGTTTCTTAAACCTTGTTTAACAGATCATAGATCTAGAGTTCATACCTTCTGAGCAGATTTTGCTGTTGTATACATTGTGGAAACTTTTAGAAAATATGGTTCCTTTTTTTTGTTTTGTTTCTAAAATACCATCCTGTCAGATAAGCACTGATACAATGTTTTGAAAAAGACTGATTTGGGCATCATTATGGAAATTGTATTTTATCATTCAAGCAGTTATCATCGCTTAGTTTATATAGTATTACATTTTTTTTCTTCTTATATTAAGGATCAACAAAGATTTGAGGCTTACAGACAGAATGAATGAGAGCAGTGAGAACTCCTTCCAGCATAAACTAAAGATCTACAAATGTAAACAGTGTGATAAGTGTTTTAACAAATCTGGGCTGCTCAGCAGACATGAGAAAATTCACACAGGAGAAAAACCCTATGTTTGTAATCAGTGTGGCAGAAGATTTAATCGAGCAGAAATTTTACAGAAGCACATCAGAGCTCATACAGGTGAGAAGCCTTATACATGCGATCAGTGTGGTCAGAAGTTTGGTCAGTCATGGAGTCTTAAAAGGCACAAGATTAGGGCACATACAACTGAGAAAAAGGAGAAGAACATTTGCGATCAATGTGGGAAGAGTTACATTCACCCGGCGAATCTTAAGAGACATTTAAAAGTTCATTCAGGTGAAGAAGCACGTATTGAATGTGACGAGTGTGGGAAGTGTTTTAGTCAAGCGTCAGCTCTGTACAGACATAAGAGAGCGCATGCTGGGGACAGACCGTTTGAATGCAGCTACTGTGGAAGGAATTTTGGTCGATTAGAGGTTCTCCAGATTCATGTAAGAAGGCATACTGGAGAGAGACCGTTTACATGTGATCAGTGCGGTAAGAATTTTCGTCAGGCTTCGACTTTACGGACTCATCAGAATGCGCATGCAAAGGAGATGACGATTGTAACATGCGATGAGTGTGGCAGAAGCTTCAGTTACAAAGAACTTAACAGACAAGAAAGGAAGCGGCTGGTAGACAAACGTTTCACGTGCAAGAAATGTTACGATGAAGATAAAAAGCCAACTGTCTGTGATGTCTGTCACAAGACATTTAGTCAAGCAGCATATCTTCAGAGACATAAGAGTACATTTTGCTCAAAAAAGCAACATGATAGGCAAAATGATTTGTATAGTCTTTCTGAACTCATGACTCACGTTAAAAAAGAGATGCCGGAGTGAAATCTACAGACAGGAATAAACTTGGTTAATGTGTAGTTTCATTGTCTCAGGAATTCATGTAATACATGTATCCATTGGCAGCCTGTTGACCTTTATTTACTTAATATTTATTTTTTTACTTAATAGGTTCGCTAATTCTTTGCAGGCTCACAGCAAAAGCGCGCGTGGTGCCAATTACTGTGGCCTGTAACAGTAACTCCATTCATGAGAGAGAGACCAATACGCCGGGGACGAATTGCCGTCGGTTTGCCCGAAAGTCGATTCGCCCAATGGCATTCGCCAGGACGTCAGTCGATTCGACCAATGACATACAACACCCTACAACATGGTGAAAATACCTTTCGAGATGTTAGAGCGATTTTCGTATGACCTTGAAACGAAAACGCGCGAACAAAACAGAAACAACAAACGAAGGGAAATAGAGCGATTTGATTGGTTTATCGAACGGATACAAATGCACCTGGCTTTTGGTTGGTTAAGCGAAGGCTCGGCTGAAAAACCTTCATTCCCGAAGAACTTTCTAGAAATCGCTTTGACGCCATACTGCAACGGGGTTGGCCAATCGAGCAGTACCCTCTCCATATTAGGGTTTTCTTTGGCGCGAAAACGAAGAGTCCATGTTTGGTTCTTTTTATCCATTGGCTGATAAAACAAATAACACTTACCGAGACCATTTTTCAAGGCCATACGAAAATCGCTCTATTTTAGTGACCCTTGGTTTCCACATGTGCAGTCACTGTCTTTCCTTGCTTATTCCCTTTTACAAATACGCTTCGGGCGAATCGACTTAGTCAAGGCGAACTGCTATCCGGCGAACCGACCAGATACCCCGGGGACTAATAACGTCCAATGAGCGTCTCTTTCGAATTGGTAGTTGTAACTCTTTTCATCTAGGCTGCGAAGTTGCCCATTCGTACTCAGATTTAAGTATTAAGCAAATTAAAGGTAAAGACGGATCGGGGCTACCTTTGTCCTCTTTACAAATTATTGCGTATTACGGCCTCAAATTTATAGTAGATAGGAATGTTGAAGTCATCATGATTTTAAATCCAGCGTCAAGCCTCAGTTGTGGATGTATTATTTGTATTTCTGTCGTTTGTGGATGAATGAGTACATAAGGTGAAAGTTTACCTGTATAGAATATCGTTTTTAAGAAACCCCTTCAACTTTTATGAAATGGTTTTTGCTCAAAATTTACAGGCACATTACTATAAATAACACAGAGAGAATGAACATTTATAGCAATTGGCAGCATGTCTTTTATTCATTGCATCGCTTATTACTACTAACAGAACAACGGCAATGCATGTCAGATTATATTGACTGCAACAAGCAACATACACTAAATATACTATTGAATTCCAGCTGCATCGCTTATCTAAAGCTACGTCCACCGAATTCGGAAATTTTTGTAACCGCACTCTTTTGACACGAATCAGCCCAGTCCGTCCAAACGAACTTGCCAGTGAATCCGCTGACCGATACCGCATTGTTTTGAAACCGCCCCAATCTCCAGAGCAGTTGAAGGCTCCGTCCACACAATCGGGATAAAAATTATGCGGTTGCAGACATGTCCGGATTCGTGTGGACATGGCTTAAGATAATTTAATGTATTCAAGCGAGGATTTAACCGATTTAGAATCAACCGTTAAAAGTATTAACGGTGATTTTAATTCAAAACTACGAGACTGAATGAAGAAAGTTTCAGGGGGTGAAGAGGAATAATGGAGTGTTCATTATTCATTCGAAAATTCTTGTTGTTATTCCATCATTCCAGCCCGAAATTTTCCGTTATTCCTATAATGATGATCATTCCTCTTCATTCCCTGAAAGGTGCCTCTTAACTCTACTTCTTTCTACACAGAATAGCATCGATCAAAGGAGAGTCCTCGACTAGAGTCACTTGAATATCGATAAATCCATGCTTGTAAAGGATTTGTTTGTATTCAGATGCAGTTCTTTCCTTTCCTCCTGTGGAAAGTAGCATAATTAGCGACTGCAAAAGAATACGCTTGGGGCCTTTTTTATCTTCATCCAAAAACTTTTCGCAAATGAGAAGTCCACCGCCTTTAAAGACAAAAAAGTATATAACGTATAATTTGAGAAGCTTTACGACAACGAATCAGTTCTAGCCCGCGGCCAAACGGAAGTTTTCAACTGATGAAGCTGCCACACACACGTGAAACTAAAAGTTAAACTTTGGTCTCGATAGCTTTCTGATACATAAAACTGAACAAAACTAATTTCAAACACAATGAGATGATTAATTTTTATAATGTGTTATTTTATATTTTATCTCTTACGACTATTATTTTACTTTACTCGTAGTGGCATACCCATAAAGTAGCTAGTGAAGTTTTTTAACTAATCCATATAGCTAAGTGCACAATTGTACTGTAATTATATTTAGTGGAGATAATTTATCCAAACAACTGTCGAACGAACAAAGTAATTGCAGTCCGCAAAATACATGTGACTATAGTAATTTATTTTGGATAAAATGGTTGTTTTCACACTAGAGACGGATAATCCGTTTTCAAAGTCAGGTACGAGATCTGTATGTATGGGCATTTACAATGGCACAAACATTTCATCGTACTTGTGAATTAATAGCCTGAGAAAACAGCCGACATTTGGCGACGCTACCACTGGTTTCCCCACCAAATGACGTCTGAGAAACGAGCGCAGAAATTCCATACTGATGACGCGTCACTAGCCAGATCTGCGCAGTGCTTCTGATTGGTTGAGTCAAATTCCCCACGCGGCATGATCAAACAGAAGCACTGCCCTGATCTGGCTACTGACGCGTCATCAGTATGGAATTTCTGAAACCAGTGGTCGGTAGTGTCGCCAAATGTCGCCTGTTTTCTCAGGCAAGTGAATTAAGCGTTAGAGACGCATCTGTTGCGAAGTTATGAATGCTAATAAGCTTAGTGAAGTTTGCATCAAATTGATTTATATTGGGAGTTGCGGCGGTAAGCATGCATACGAGTAACGAGTGAAACAAAAGAATTTTTTCTTACAAGAACCAATGCGCTTCTGATAGGCACACTCGTCAATAGGTGACGTCAGCGTGAGTATCGCCCTATTGGTCATAACTTTCACTAATAATTAATTAATTATATGGACTGCAACTCAGTACCAAGAATAATCATGGCCTGGGTACATTGGGTGGTTATTTTTTTTTTCTTACCTGATGGTAAACAATGGAACACATTTGAAAGAATCAAATCAATTTTTTCCTCTGACCAATCATGGAGGATCCGAGATAACACATACAAATCAGCCTTGGGTAGCGTTTCGGGCTTAAAGAAATCAGCTATAGTGAAAGAGACGTTAACTTGATTGGGACAATCTTCTACTGATGGTCGGAAGTGATGAGCTAAGCTGACAACAGGCTGCAGGTCACCCACTGTGATCTTCATCTGAGGATTGTACTGACACAAAGCATAAGCAAGAGTTCCTACTCCTCCTGGATGTGTCCAAAAAAAAAATGAAATAAACAACAACAACAACATTATTTCAGTATTCCCACGTGAGTACATCGTATTACCTACATTATTTATGTTATAAATCTTAAACCAAAACCATTGTTTTTTTACCAGTAAAAAATTTGGAAGCAGATGAATGGATCTTAATGGGATGTTGGACCGACACGCAGTTAGTGGGCAAATATTTGGGCATTTGTCAACCATCCATTATTCATCTCCATTTTAAAGCCGTGTCACGTCTCGTAATTTTGACCAAAAGATTCAGATATCAGTTAAACCACATGTCATCTGCCTCTGGGCTAATTGTGGGTGATATTAGCGAGGCACAGTTGATGGAGCGCTAGACGATAGCTATTACGTTCATCGTACAGACCGAAATTATAATTAAATTTGTGTTGTGCGAGAGAGGCTTGGTGTGTTCTTGTTGAAAATCCGGGGTCAGTTTAATAAAACTTTTACAAGTGTAATTTACAAGTGTAATTTACAAGTGTAGCTATTGTTTTGGAGTCTGAAAACAATAGCTACACTTGAAAATTACACTGGTAAAAGTTTTATTAAATTGACCTCAGATTCATAGCGGAAGACCTGGGAAGAGCTTGTATTGATGAAAATCCCGGAGTGGCTTGGTCTTCCTTTTCGTCACAATCCTAGCACAGGATATTTAAAATTTGCTGGAAAATCGTTCTAAAAATAAACTGGTCCGTGAAAACGCCGTTGTATAGGCACAAGGGAGTTGCTCGCTCCGTGTTATGGGCTGCTGACTAGCACGAGAAAATGGTTTAGCTAAGAACGGCCGGGGACTGACAGAAGGAAGTGAACTGCGATAAGACATTTTTTAAGACATAATAGAGATACACGGAGACCCTGATCGCAGGCGATGTCGAAACTTTGAAGTTTAACAGACATGGGGTGACTGCCATGTGAAAAGGTGGGGTTACTCGTCAAAAATTTGAATGGAGGCCAGTCTGAATAGGACCCAGCTCAAGCTGTATTTCAGCGCTATAGATATATTTCAAACATGAGACACAGTTCGCCTCATGCAAGGGAATCCGGATGCCGGGAAATTTGCTTTTAGAATCCGGTATCTGGGAAAAGTTTTCTCGCGGAATCCAGAATCCTGGGCTATGAAAACCGAAATACAGCTCAAAGAATCCGGAATTTCACTAACGATTGGAGTTCCACTGACAAAGACTGGAATCCAGTGTCTGAAATCCGGAATCCGTGGCGTGGAATCCGGGATCCACAGCTTGGAGAATACATTTTTGACTTTCTCTTTGTGCTTCAAAGGAGTAGTTTAACGCACATTTCGAGGATTCTTCTGATGCTAACCTTTTCGCTAAAAAGTCCTTCCGAACGTCGCAGTAAAATGCAAGGCCTAGAATGGACAAATGCACAAAACTTACCTCCTAAATCACAGCAGTTTCTGAAGGAGGTTAAGTTAATGACTTTAGCCAATGCATAGCTTGCAGAGAAGACCATGTTATGCATGGTTCGAGTGAACCGCAGGACGCTCTCTTCATTGCTGTACAAAGCATCACGAAAAACGTCTTCTGATGACTTTCCAAATGTCCTCATCCACTGAACGCGTCCCTCGATGACTGCACTTTCCAAGTTGCCTTGTTGAGGGTATCCTACCTTGTTGTGCAGACTTACGATGGCCAATTGAGAATCAGGACTAGAAGTTGTCAAAAACTTGGAGGCCTCTTCAGTGTTGTTGTAAAGCCACTCGTCCTCCTGTTTTGTTTTTTCTAACAACTCCAAAGCAACAAGGGTATCCAAGAGTCGTGTTGTGGCATCTAGATTAGAGGACAGCATCTTGGTTATGTCTGCAGCCGATTGCGGTACGGATGAGTTGCGAAGTATGTCGAAGATCCCAAAATCACAAGCAGCAAATAACACCTTCGACTCTTGATAGCCATCCAGAAATTTTTCAAGCTTCTCAGGCATGGGACTAAACGATCTAGCTGTATCGCTCATTTCTTGAAGTCATAAACGACAAAAGCAATGTAAATTTTACTTAACTCGTGAAATAGGTAGTAGAATACTACGCATTATTATGCACTAATTCTATTGTCTTCTTTTGTTTACTTGTAGCTATTTTGCAGTAGTTGTTAGTATCTGTTTCATGAGTCAAGTAAAATATGCATGTATTCAAAACGTACATTGAAGACCAGGTGATGAGGCGTAACGATGCTCCGATATAACTCTTTGAGCGATGATTTGTAACCGTCAAGTGTTTTGGCTGATATCACCGATAATGATACTTGAAAGTTAATGGCGAGTCGTGTTCCAATCGAATGATGGATTAAAACATGTATTTTCCCCTCTTAAGCTCTCTTAGATGTTAATAGTATACAACAAACGCTCGGGTCAAACACCCTACTTCACAAGCATGAGCTAAACTTAATGCTAATGAGCAAGAACAACAGATTCAGTTGTCCATCATCATCATTAGGTTCGGCGAGTGAAGCCCGGCCGTCAAACAAAAGACGTAATGGCACCAGAAGTGTGACGATCAAGTGCAAATATTTCTTACGATTGTGGATAAATGAATTGTTAAGGTGAAAGTAACCATCGTTTTTGAAAAACCCTTCACTGTTTTTGAAATGGTTTTGTTTAAAATTTAAGCTTCTTGATTGCAAACAGGGGCACCCAACGACTGTTTTCAGTAAAATATCTGTTCGGACAAGCAAATATTGCCTAGAATTTTCTATTGCTCAAACATGGCTAAAAATTTCTGGATGAGCGTTCCATTCTGGTACAATTTTCGAAGCTTATCTAAGAACTCCCTACGATTTTCTGAAGTTTAATTTTTCACATTTTACTCCCCACGTTAGGCTGATTTTCGTGGAAAAAAGAAACCAAAATTTTCGGATTCAAAAATATGATGGAGTGAGGAATAAGAAAAATTCTCATTTTCGTAAAACGTTCAATTGCATCTTAACTTTTCGGAAAAATAACACTGAAGCTTTTGTAGTTTCGAAAAGCCTCAAGCTTTCCTAGGATGACCGAACAGATACAAATTTTATAGCGCCGCTTAGAATGCATTTCTAGAGATCTAAGAGTGCTCTGGAAAGCAATGCATTTAGGAAGAAACCGTCGTTGGGTGCCCCTGTGCAAAGTAAAGTGAATCACTGAGAAAAAAAACAATGGGCTTGTTACCTTGAACTTTTTTGGTTTCTCATTTCAGACCATACGATGTTTAATAATTCATAGAAAGTGGGTCGTCCTATCCACGTGTTTTCAACCATGTGGTCAGCAGCTATGCAATTTAATTGAAACACTGCCACAGGATTGGTATGGAACACCAACATGGCCGCCGTTTTATTGTTTTGAAACACCAATATGGCGAAGGTGACGTTAAGTGAAACACTCTGTAAAGACTAACAATGAAAAATTTGCGTAAGAACATGCTGAAGGTGAAGCTTTTCACTGTTTACATTATCATTCAAGGCTGGATTCAAATCTACATCAAAAGGGACTCCCTGCATGAAATAACAAAAACGAACGGAACATTGAAATAGAGGAATACGCAAAAAGATATTGCTTCCTGGATAACATCCAAGGAAAAACATCCGTTCATACTCAGAAACACCGAGAAACAGGCAAATCTTTTAAAAGAAAGAACATAAAGATAAATGTAAGGAATATAATCAACTTATGCACTTGCGAAAAGAAAGCCTGAAAAAATTCAGGGATTCAAACCCTGTAACTGCATAAGTTGCGTCTTTAACTCTGAGGACTGATCTTCTTTGCAGTTATTTCCTTATCCGCAGGCTCACATATTCATTATTTCAAGTTAAGGGAAATATATTAATCAAACTATTGATTGCACTTTTCCTCTGCTTTAATTTTCTGAAAATAACTATTGAATGAGGCTGAGTATGATATGAAGAGTGAGGACTGGACAGCCCGCCTATGAGACCTGCATGATTTTTTATATCATATGGAAACCGAGTTCAATCAATTGTTTCATTGTTCATTTAAAGTATTTTTACCATACAATGTTTTTAATAATAATAATAATAATAATAATAATAATAATAATAATAATAATAATAATAATAATAATAACAATAATAATAATAATAATAATAATAATAATGATTTGGAGGTAGCACATCCACAAAGTGCTTCTTCGTCTACCCGATTCCTGATCGAACTGGAATTTGGAAAGAGTTTGTTAGGTGATCATTGAAGGAAGACTTTGAAAAAAAGAGACAGACTGACTGAGCGGGAACGAACGAAAAATGACAACATTACCTTAACAAGAAATAAGACGCATAGACAAACAGGACAAAGCTGATATAATGAATGATAAGGCCAAATAATGATACTAAGTCTATCTTATGTTAAACGTACTTGAAAAAAGTTGCCTATGAAGCAAGTATGACGCGCGTCACCTGTCTCTAAGTACTTAGAAAATGGAGTATGGCGTCAGTCTACATGAAAATTTAACTGTGTTGCGTCCGTGATACAAGCAACTAGGAAAGAAAATGCGAGATCTCCCAACAGGAATCGAACCTCGATATGACCTTGTGGTTACTCGTCCAGGTGCTATACCACTGAGCCAAGAGGAAACTCGGGCAGCTAACGCCATTCAGCTGTAACAAACATCCTGCACTGGACAAAAAAAGGATTTGCACAAATTTGCTCCTTGCAAATATGTCGCAAAAATGTAAAAACGGAGGAGTAAATATGGGGCAAGGACGGTAAATATGGGGCAAAGACAGTGCTCCTAATCTGCGATCAGGCGTCTTTTCCCTATAATAGTCCTACTAGGACTGGAATGTTTGGACGGAAAGCAAAAGAAACCCGGATTAAAATTGAACCCGCTAATTGGCCTTCAAACAACTGGGACACTGGGGAATATGCGATCTATGACATTCCCTTGAGCCTGCGTGCACGCAGGCTTCATTCACGGCCCACTCTAGTGCGCAGAATATTTGTCACTTGGGATCAATTTAGGTTTCTGAGAAACTGCCCACCTACCCCTCCCCTAAGCCAACATTTTGCCCTGAGTGAGAACTAAGTGTTAATGTTAGTTTAGGGGAGGGGTAGGTAGGCAGTTTCCCTGAAACCTAAATTGATCCTTCACTTGAACCTAGTTTAGACAGAAGTTTATTGACGTTAGATCCCTCGAGTCTCCTATAGCTCAGTGGTGGAGGATATCATGAATAAGCAACCAGACCCCAGTTGTTCAAAAGATGGATAGCGTTATCCACTGCATAAATCTCTATCCACTGGATAGTGCAATTGGTTTCTCTAATCCTTATCCACTGGATAGAGATTTATCTGATGGATAGTGCAAACCACCTTTTGAACAATCGGGGAAAGAAAGTATAGTTTCGAATCCAGTTGGGGGAACTCGGATGTCAATCAGTCTCGCAATCACTTTCTTTAGAGAATGAATAAACATCCATCTCAATTACAAAAGGCAAAAACAGCCCAGTTCATATACTGAATAAACCTCACTTCTTTAGGCATAAGATGACATCCATAAAAGGACATTGATCTAATTGATTAATTTGAGTAACTATAAATCCATGCTTGTCCAGGATTTGTTTGTATTCAGATGCTGTTCTTTCCTTTCCTCCCGTAGCTACCAACATGCTAAGAGACTGGAGCAGAGCCTGTTTCGGGCCTCGTTTGTCTTCATCTAAAATCTTCTCGCAGATGAGAAGTCCCCCACCTCAAAGTGAAAAAAATAATCATCATAATAAAACGGAATGGTTCTAACCGCAAAGTTCGATATTTTTTATTCGGTTTCGCACTCAGCAATTTGAACGCAACCTGGCTGCGAATTAGTATTAATAGATATGAAATCGATAAAAGACGAGTAATCAAAACTTTTATGGGGTATTCGACCCAAAGACACAATTACCAATGCGACGATCGTATCTTCAATTAAAATTTGTATTTTCGCAGTTCACATCATCTTTATTCTATGTTTCATTCCTTTCACAGGTTAAGATGAACTCAACAAATTGGTCTGCTCCCAATTTATCGGTCTTCATATCTCGGTTGGTAGAGCACTGCATCGCTAACGTAGAGGCCATGAGTTTGAATCCCGTCGAAGTCCCGAAATTTATTTCGGGTTAATTTGCAATTGCTTAAATTGCAGTTACCACTGCGACGATCACATTTTCAATTAAAGACGCAACTATTGGTGCTTTAGTACTAGTAAAGAATTAGGTGTCGCCAAGAAAGCCACCATTTCACAACTTGCAAAACAACACATGGACACTTTGAAATACATTTGATTGAGAGAAGTGTGTATTAATCTTGACGGTTCTGAGCACAAAACGAAGCACCGACCATTCTTTATATGAACTTTTTGCTTCTGTTAGGTTCTTCTCATCAGTGCATAGATGATTTAGCGCGCGCTTTTAGCTTATATAATTGAAAACATTTAACTGTCCTACCTGAGGGTAAACAATGGGAGACGTTGTCAAGAATCATTTCAACTTTTTCTTCTGGCCAGTCATGAAGAATGTGGGAAAGCACATACAAATCAGCCTTTGGTATTGTTTCAGGCTGGAAGAAATCAGCTATCATGAAAGAGACGTTGGCTTGATTGGGACAATCCTCTACTGATGGTCGGAAGTGATGAGTTAAGCTGATAACAGGCTGCAGGTCACAGACTGTGATCCTCATTTGAGGATTGTACTGACACAAAGCATAGGCAAGGGTTCCTACTCCTCCTGGATATGTCATGGAAAGAAAAGTTGTTAGAGAACTGTTATGCACTCACATTTAACTTCTCCCATGAGGTAAGGCCACTTTTGAGAAGAAAACAACCAAAACTGGCCATAAATGCCAAAATATCAGCCTCGCAAATTCGGGCATGCACAGAAAGCGCATATTTTTCGCTTACTCTTCTGCCCCCTTGTGAGTAAATGCTGTTTGAAGGGCAATGGTAGTACTCAGTACCTTCACCCTCAGTTATTTTTTAGACTTTGGACCCGGGCCACCCACCCAGCAGACCAGTGCCCTTTCAGCTCTGCTAACCATGCGAAGACTATAACCTATGGTATGTTAAAAATATCATTTGTTAAAGGGCAACTCTCGGGAAAATTACCCCTGTTTTTTAAGTTCTCTATGGTTTCCTAATGGCATGTAATGTCTCTCTTTGGTGAAATTTCGGATATATCTGCGAAACTTATTTTTTTATAATTTTTCGAAAACTCGATTTTTGCCGCCATTTTGAAAACATTCGGATTTCAGGTTAGTCACGTGATTTTACGTCACACGTGTGGAACACGGATTGCCAAGTGAAGATTATAAGAGAAAAGCGCACCAAATTTCTCTTGCAAATAAAGGAGAAATAGAGCCTCTACTGTCTTATTAACGTTCAGGAAAAGCATTTCGATGATGGTTCCAATTTTTAAATTTACACGGGCATCAGATGCGGGTGATTTAGATTTTTTTCTGTATTTTTTTTGTTAGGGTATTTTTGAAGTCGCGTGAGACATTTATCGACCCGGGGTCAATAATTGTAAACAGCTAAGCTCCCAATCTGCTACGTATAATACAAAGAACATCTTTCCTATAGCAGATTTAAAATTCTGATACAACCATTAATGTTACCTGATGGGTGTTGATGCCCTTCATTCCTCGAAAACGAATTAATTTTTTCCCGGGAAATACTCGCATCTTTGAAGAGAACTCCGTCACAGACCGCCGTACCGGCCTGATTCTATACCGCCTTTTGTGTTTTCACTTAAGTGTTGTTCTCGTCTGAAATCTGCAGGTTCCATCCATTTACCTTTGCTTCTAAACACGCGAAATAAAACTCACTTCTCGCCGAAAATTGCGATTTTATGATCATCATTTTCAATGTAGTTATTCGAGATGTGCTCTCGAGATTATAGCATCATTCCATGCAAAACCTGCACACACGAAAAAAATTACATGTAATGGGCCTTTTAAGGATGGAAAGAAATGAAAACAGTTCAAAAAAAGTTGATTAAAATAGGATTGCCTTATTATCTTTAGTGGTACTTTGTACCCGTCCTACCCGCGAACACTATAAAACTGCCTTGATAGCCACGCGTGTCACGCTTCTTTTGCAATACTTCCCTTTGGGACTTCTCACAAGAAAGGAAAAAAGAAATTATTAACCCGTTTTTAAATCTCCGACGCAGTACTTTTGGAAAATTCCAAGGAGAAAAATGCGATCCATAACGGGAGTGAAAAAGGAGAAAGAACTAGGCAAGGTTCCTGCAGTATGAACCTTTTCATTGAAGGTTATGGCTCAAGCACCATAACTGAAAGTCTTTGCTGGCTATTAAGAAAATTCAAGGGCTTTAAAAAACTACATGTTGAACCTGCAACTGAATACCCCTACACTACTTGCTCGTCCAAAGAGAGGCCCAACAGAGATGAGGCAATGGGTTCTTTCGTTAGCAGATAAAATCTTTCCAGCCTAGTCAATTAAAGAAGGACTACAATGCCCTGCAATGTTTTGATTCTTTGTAGTTTAGGCTAAGCTAGGTCACTACTGCAATTAGTGACTTAGATGACCATGCACTGTATGGTCCACTTAAACTGTGACCGGTTTTCTTTATTATTATTGCCTTATCAATTAAAATATGCAAGATGGAAACAATCCATTTGTAAATTCTAATTTAAAAATGAGGGTTTCCCATTATAACCTAAAGATATACAGCAATGAACAATAAAATACCATTTTATTATTAAGATATAAAGTTTCAACTGGTACATTATTTCCCAGTTAACAATCACACCTGCTGGAAAAAAAGGGTGACATGTTATTAGTCAAACACTAATCCGCCATTATTATTCAGAAGCTGTGAGTAAATAGTCGAGAAGAATTATGTATTTCCCACACAGACACCATTGGACTTTAAAAGACCATGTAGTCGTATAGATTTTTTAGTTCCAACAATTATTGTTGACATTGTTTGCTGGGTAGCAATCATTTTAATGGCAACAAAGTTGCTCTAGCCCAGTCTTCCAGTGGTGAGTGAGAAAATTGCATCATATTTTATATACAGTAGGGTTATTTGCAATACATGGTATATTTATTTATCTGGGCCCACTTGTTCGAAGGCCGGTTAGCGCTTAACCCGGAGTTAAATTTAACCCTGGTTTCTTTTTCTTGTGTTCAAAAGCATTTTCTCGAATAATATTCTCTCTTATTTTTAGAGCTTCCAATCATCAACTTGTGGACAAAAAGAATTAAAACTGAATTACTTTTTAAGCTTCCAAATCTTAATTCAAATCTTGCACTAACCCTGGGTTATCTTAACCCAGCTTTGAATAACTCGGCCCTGCTCAATGGAATCCTGTGAACTCCATCTCATCCTCCAACCTTTCAGGCTCCTCGAAATGAGGTCGTATGCACTTAACTGCACAGGAATCAAGGACGGTAATGTAACTCCTGTGTCCCTGCCAAGGGAGCCCCAGTATCACCTTACCAATTGCCTGTAGGCAATGTGCCTGCTTTTTTTATCATCTGATTCTTCATATGCTGAGGCACCATGCTGCCGCTTGTATTGCCATGCAGCTCGTAACACCCAGTAATTCAGACAAACTGCCTGGAATCCTGGGTGTTCCACTATGCTCCTCTAGGAGGCTCCTCCATATTTCTAACTTCAACTGCCTCCAAATATTTACGTTTTACAACAGCCACCTCTTGGAAGCAGATATTTTCACCCCATCCAATAGTAGTTATTGTCTTTAGTCATAAATATTGAACGTCGGTTAATGGAGGGCAACAGAACAAGTGTTGAATATTGACCTTTTCATTCTGCACCCAGAAAATTATCAAACTGCCATAAGTCAAGACAGAGAATATTATTTCAATTTTGAGCTTATTCACTCTTTAACGTTTATGGCTTCATCATACTATCTCCTGCCCATAACCACAAAATAGCTTCAAATATGTACACGTTTTCAATACTGGGTGTATTATAATAGAAGTTCCTGCAGTTATATCTCATCAAATGCAAATTATTATTGTAGTTAACATAACCATTGTTGTGCTCCAGACAAAGTGAATACGACATGTCCCAACCTCGAAAATCATATACTGGGGAGCAGAAACGTTTTATGCAAGCAGTTAGTTCACATGGGTATGGAGGTGTATCTCATCCCAACTTTAAATTGTCTTAATAATAACATCACGATACACAGAAGCTAGAATAATAACTTCTGAACCAAATTCATTGACAGAGCAAGACACAGTAAAAGTAAGTGAACGACTTGTAGGAAAACAACTGTACAGCGCCTTTCAGTTATTATGTATAATAATCTGTAGAACAACAAGGGAGACAAATTTTAAAGTGCAAGCACTCCACGAGTCGAGCATGAGCGGCTGTCAAGGGGCAAAGATATGGAAATTTATTTGCGTTGCAGTCAACGAATTACGAGAGCGTAGTTATTGCTTTCGATATAAATCACTGCTTTTTGTAAAACCAGGATTAAAGCAGAAATTAAAAAAAACTACACTGACACAACTTGCCCAGATTATCATTTCCAGTAGTCGTTAGAAGGGGAAGGTACGCTTTCGACTACTTGTACATATGAAAACAATGATCTAAAATTATAAACGCTCAGTATACAAAAAAAATGCGTGTTTAATTAGTCCTTTTCCTTTTACAATTTGAAGCATTCATAGCATTGATGAAATCAAGCGATTTACGGATCGCACTGTACACAAGAATTGTTCAAAACCATCTAGGCACTCACCATTCTTCACTATCGAGATCGCAGCGGGCGAGTGGTAGGCTCGACGTTTTCTGGCGACGCACGAACTAATCAGCTTCGGACGATCTTCCAGGCGGTTCAAAACGCCGGGGTTGAATTTCCGTGAAGGGCTGCCCTATAATTCGCATTCTAAAAGTTTTTCTAGAACCGAATAATCGGACAAAGAGGTAGCGCTATCACTTGAAGAACTACAGTCAGCCATATTCGAGATCATCTGTTGTTCCACACCTGTGACGTCACGTCACGTGATAGGCAAAATCCAAGCGTTAATGGCGGAAGTTCGAGTAAGCGGCAAATTTAACACTTTGAATCTCGATTTCTGAGCCAAATAGATCGCTGAAGATATATTTCTTGATGGTATTACAATGAGAAAAACATTTGCAAGGTTTTTCTGAAAAATGTTGTCCTACGCGAGAGTTGCCCTTTAAGAATCAAGATTGACATGACGTAACCCTGCAAGAACGTTGTCAAACGACTAGATTTCCAAAAATACAATTAAGTGTTATATGGCTTCAAATCTGACTTACCTCCTAAATCACAGCAGTTGTTAAAGGCACTTAAATCAACGGCTTTAGCCACTGCATAACTTGCAGAGAATGACACGCTATGCATTCCTTTGTTAAATCGTAAGCTGTCTTCCTCGGTGCTGTAAATTGCTTCACGAAATACGTCTTCGGGCGACTTTCCAAATGCGTTCGCCCACTGCATACTCCCGTCGAGGACTGCGCTCTCTAAGTTGCCATGGAGGGGGTATAGAATCTTGTTCATGAGACTTATTATGCCAAGTTGAGACTGAGGACTTGAAGTTGTCAAAAACTTAGAGGCTATTTCAGAGTTCGTATACAGCCACTGATCGCCCTGCCTCGACTTTTCTAAGAATTCCAAAGTAACAAGGGTATCCAAGAGTCGTGTAGTGGCGTCTAAATCAGAGGACATTTTCTCCGTGATTTCTTTAGCCGATTGTGGCGACGAATTGTGGAGTTTGTCGAAGATCCCAAAATCACAAGCTGCAAACAACGCTTTAGACTCTCGGAAACCATCGAGAATTTTTTCAATCTTCTTTGGTAGAGGACAAGATCCACCCTCAGGGTTGTATTTAACCTCGCTCATCTCTTAACTTAAGCGTGATCATGAGACGAGAGGTCACTTGCGAAGGTAATTAACTTGCGTCATAATTTTCAGCTTTTTCTGTGTATTATCAATCAACGTTTTGAAGGTCAGAAATGCACATAAACAAAGGTGCTCGTTAATCCGACTCGAATATAAAGACAATACATTAACACAGTCGTATACGTAAATTCGAAACCACAATGACATTTAAAACCTGCCCCCCGGGTGTTTGATTTTTATCACAAGTTTCTGCTTCATACAGATGCATTTGTAAAAAGCTAGAGTGACCTTACTTTACCGTAGCCTCCCAAGCAGGCGCTTTTAGGGGAGCTAGTTTTTCATCTCTCCCCACAAAATACTCCAAGCACTCCATAACCTTAGCGAAGGAAAGAAAAGAAAGGAAACGTTACTCTAAGGTCACTTTTTAGTCGTGTTAAGTCTTTCAACACTTTATTTCAAAACTGTTGATTGGTCATGTACCACGCAAATAAAACAATGGGAAAGGAATGTTGTTTTCGGTTGAGCAGGCGTTTGTGAGGAGGGATGAATTAGCGAGCTCCCTTAAAAACGCCTGCCTGGGAGGTTAATGCACCTATCAATGTAAACCCCGTGGGGGGGGAGTGCGGGCAAGGGGTGGGGATTTGACAAATTTTAAAATTTTTCGATCAAATTCCCCAGGGTGGGAAACGAAAGGTCAATCAAAAGTGTCAAAAAAGCCCCCACCCCAGGGGAAAAAATCTAAACAAACAATGCTATAATACTATATAAAACGAATAAAAGAACATGTCAAACACGTTGTTACTACTTTTATTTACGGTTAACGGTTAAATTACTCGCTGTAATTAAGTTTTTTCTCTCTCCACTAGCATCTCTTATCTTGAACAACAAAATCACTCCAGGAAGATTGACCTTGCTATATAATATTAATAAAACGTAAAATGCTGTATAACATCTGCTCAACATGTCGGAACAGGTCGGATCAGTGACCCATAAAAAATCCTCTGACTTTCATGGTGGAATTCGATTTCAATCAAGTTTTACAATCAGATGGGAACTTGAAGATAAAAACTTCCTCAAAATAGACATTATCTGTTTAGATGACAGTTTAAAGTATCGGATTATGGCGATTAAAACAAATGAAAACTTCATACCTTTCTCCAACAACGTGACTTTCAGGAAGCCTCGAGGGACGGACTTGGTAACTGCTTCTGAATTGATACCAGGCTTCTGTCGGTCAAAGTCAAATGTCCCGACCCCGGGGTCGCTTCGCACGATCAAAAGCCCGACAGCGGGGATAGTCCCAGGCATCAAATCCCCTCCCCTTGCCCGCACTCCCCCCCCACGGGATTTACATTGATAGGTGCATAACTTTACCGTGAAACAGACTTGACTAAATAACTAATGGCGAAGGAAGACAGTGGAATTAGGGCACAATAGTGCGTGGTAGTCTATTGTGCACACGGGTTAAGTAAATGACTCTTATAATACAGAACTTAACTAGTGAGGTAAAAAATTTTCACTTGAGCCTATAGTTTAGATGGGAAAATTGAAAACAAAAATTTTCAAAATTAGGAAGTTGGGGGTCGATCGGAAGTAATCTGTTGGAATTCGATCGGAAGTCGTGAACTACTTGCAAAATAAGACATCACGTCTTTACCACATTCGACGCACGTATAGGAAATGTAAAATGTAAAAATAAAAATGTCCTAGAAGTTTAAAATCCTCGAGATATATTTCGCTCTTCGAGCCTCGTCAGTCAACTTCTCAAAAAAAAAAATCGGAAGTCGGTAGTCGGAAAAGTCCCCACTTCAGTCACATATTTTGTCGTTGTTTTTTATCGTTTGCTCAGCTGAATTTTTTACCTGGTCAGCTAAGATTTTCATCCAAATATATACTTAGTTGTCCTAGGAAACGGGATACATTTTGTTACAGTAAGCGATCAATATTCGTAAAAAACTTTGAATCACGATGTCGCTGAGTGTGCTTTAACCAGCTAACTAAAGCAAAGTACTAAATTTGATATAGTATCATTTACTACCATTCACCTGCTACCAGAAAAAAATAGTTGCAAAAAGTAATGTTCTTTGACTAGGGGCGAAGAAGTGTGATGACACTAAACTATACGTATGTATGTAACTATATATGTAATTATGTATGACAGGAAATTATGATACTACTACTAATAATAATAATAACTTTGTTTGTATGTCAAAGTACTTTAGGATACCTGCTTGTTGGAGCAACACGGTAACAAAGTAAAAATAATAACAGTAAATATTAAATAACCACTAAGATATCAAAAATACTAATATTGAGAAAATGAAGACAGGCATCTCTGCCTTCGTTATGTGGAATGGTAGTGTAGAGAGATGACGCGTCTAGGGTGACAAGAAAGGTGTTTTCGGGTAGCTCTGAACTTTATTTATTTCATAGTATTTTCTTTCATTCATTTGCCACTTGTAACATTTACAAATAGTAATAGTAAGATATCAAAAATGATTATTACATTTAAACGAAAAGGACTCGTGGCGAGAAAATCTAGAAGAAGCCCGGAGCGCATTGAGATCTCGGCTTCCAATTGTAAGCAGTAAAAACAGCTCGCCTCATGTTAGGGAATCCAAGACAGTCTTGGATCCTGGATTCCACGCCATGGATTCCGGATTCTCACTACTGGATTTGAAATCTTTTTCAGTGGACCTTGGATTCCGGATTCCAATTGTTAGTAGGATTCTGGATTCCTACAGCTGTATTCCGGATTCCAAGGCTCAGGATTCCGGATTCCACAAGCAAAATTTTCTAAGATTCCGGATTCTACAGGCAAAAATTTCCGGGATTCCGGAATCCCGATTCCCTTAAATGGGGCGAAACAGCTGAGACCACTCATTCACCGATTGAACTTTACTTCTTTATACATAACATGGCATCCATAAATAAAGACTGATCTAATTGTTTAATTTGAGTTACTATAAATCCATGCTTGTCGAGGATATGTTTGTATTCAGATGCTGTTCGTTCTTTTCCTCCCGTAGCAACCAACATGGTAAGTGATCCAAGAACAGCACGTTTCGGGCCTCGTTTATCTTCATCTAAAATCTTCTCGCAAATAAGAAGTCCCCCACCTAACAAATATTAAAGACAAGAGGCGTTGTTACCACAAAGCTCGATATTCTTGGTTTTTCCCTACTCAATATGAACCCAACCTGAGGACACGACCATCTTTAATTTCTTTAGTGCTAAGTTTACTGAAGGAAAAACTGTCAAGCAAATACTGTTTATGTAAGACAAGCCAGGCTGGCCCGCTTTACTGGGCTGGCCCGGCTAATGCCTTATTTCCTCATAGAACTGTTGCTATGTGGCCCTCATGCCGAGATCTCTGCTCGAGGAACCGGGGATCTCGGCAATCGGGGCAGCTTGCCATCTCATACAAACACAACAACAATGGCCTTTTTTATGCTAGAGACGTTAAAGTCGTCTTAAAAAAAACGGTAATTAAGACAGACGCATTAAACGTTGGACTGTTTTATTACAACTCCCTTTTACTTATTTAGGAAGGCTTTTGCCTGTTATAGTTAGCCATTGATAAATTTTAGATTATAAATTTTAGGTATTCTTAAGCATACTTTATTGTAATTATTACAAGTAGTAGTTATATTTGCATGTAAGGCGCATTTGATCATATTTAGATGTTAATTATTATGAATAATTATTATTATTATTAACGTCTGACGTCTTTTAACGTCTTCTGTTAAGTGCGTCCGAACGACGCTTTTATCAGACGACTTTGAGGTCTCAGACGTTACTAAAATGCGTCTAGACGACTTTAACGTCTCTATCATAAAAACGGCCAATTTATGAGAAAATAAGGCACGAGCCGAGCAGGCCTGGTAAAGAGGGTCAGCCCGACCAATTCTTAAGCTACAAGATCGTCGAGCTCCAGCCCTCACCTTCACTGGCAGCCATTTTGTAATTAGATTCGAATGTACCGAGAGGGCAGGCCTTGGGGTTCCCAAAGCGTCCCCCTGCCTTTAAGCAGTCAAGCTAGAGACGGTCAAGATGGCCGCCTGTAGCGTTTGTTCTTGACGATCATGCAGAAAATAGGGGACTTCGAACAGTGTATAACGCCATAACATTAATCGAGAGGTCTGGTTCCGAACGAGAAGTCCACTTAGCGGATTTCTCGCTTGTTAGTACGTAGGAAGGTAACGAGAGGTATATATTTAAACAGAGTAGCCAAAGTTGGGAGGATGAGAGAATGTAAATGTGTTTGTGAAAAATTGATGATATTGAGCGGTCGAGTGGCGGGGTGGTATCCTACAACCAGAGGGATACGTGTGTGTGAGTCGCTTGTGTGACTGTGTGTGATAGTATAAACACGTTGTATCTTCTGGTTGAGGAGACTGTTAAGGTATTGTTCTTGTGTTAATTCGTTACAACGCAGTTTGAACATCTCGTTCGAGGAACACATAAGTCGAATTCTCAGGGCAAGGCTGAATGGAAAAGCTCGTTTAATGTGTTAGAGGTGACATGATGAACCTAAAAGGTACTGATGTTCGGCTGTAGGTTTAGTATAAAGAATAATTTCAATGATCGATAGAACCATCATTGAGGGACACCTTAACGTAGAGAAAGGAGAAAGATTTGAATGAGCACTTTGGTATAAATAAGTTTAATAGTGGGATGAAGGGTATTTAAGTTAGAGATGGAATAATACGTTTATAGCTGTCATTATTTTTGTAAAATGATTCTAAGACCTATAATATATGGATTGTTAATAGATTTTTCATATTTTTTACTTCATGCTCTCTCTCTCGCCGACTGAAGTCCGCGATGTTCTACTATCTCTGGATCCCTACAAAGCAACAGGCCCAGACAAAATTCCTGCCAAACTTCTCAAGGTTTGCGCACCCCACATTTACTCCTCCTTGTGTGCCCTCTTCAACAAGTGCTTGCTTTTGGGAAAAATGCCATCTTCTTGACAAGAATCTAATATCATCCCATTATTAAAAGGCGGCACTGCCAAGGAGGATCGAACTATAGACCCATCTCACTTTTGCCTCTTGTCTCAAAAGTTCTCGAACGCTGCGTTTACAACAGAGTTATCGACCATATCGCTCCTCAGCTCCACAAGTTGCAGTTCGGGTTTTTAAAGGGCAAATCCACCACGGCCCAGTTACTTCAAGTCCTTCACAACATAGGCGAAAATCTTGTTAAGTGAGGGCAGGTTGTTGCCATCTACCTTGACTTCGCCAAAGCCTTCGACAGGGTTAAGCACAAGCTACTGATCAAGAAGATCCACCGATTAGGCATCTGCGGTACACTGTTGTTTTGGTTCAAAGACTATCTTACTGACCGCGTCCAAAGGGTCACCGTTCTCGGGGCCAACTCTAAATCTCTCCCTGTGTTATCAGGTGTACCGCAAGGATCAATACTTGGTCCACTCTCGTTCCTCATATATGTAAAGGATCTTCCTGACGTAGCGTCCTCAACATCTGTTGCTCCTCTTTGCTGACGACACGAAGTGCTACCGGTCAATCGAAAGGATGGAGGATGGTGCCTGCCTACAGCGCGACCTCGACCACATTAACCAATGGTGTGATCTCTGGCAAATAGATCTAAATCAATCCAAGTGCGGGCTACTTTCTATTACCAGAAATGCTAGCCCGCATCAGTCAACTGCCCGATCGCGATGTCCAAGTTAAGGCGATGGAAGCTCAGAAGAGGGTCTGAATGGGGGTCCACTTGTCGGTTGTCGGTTAAAATTCAGTAATTTTGTTGGTAGTCGGTTAAAATTTTCGATCTTTGTCGGTAGTCGGTTAAACTTTTCAATTTTCGCCGGTTGTCCGAAAATTTCAGTTAATAAGCAAAAACGCTTGTTAATTATTAATATTTCTTATGTATTTCACCCACTTTTCCACACTTTGATCCCTAAGGAAAGAGTAAAACTTGCAAGAATGCATCATTTGATGGCGCCTAAACCGTTCATTAACTCTTGTTTTTTATGCAACATGAACGTTTATTTCATCACTGTTTGCCATTAAATGAATAATTAGTACTGATAAAATCACCCAAGTTTTTATTGTAAATGCGAACTTGGTTTCCCTGTCGACTACAGGGCACAGTAAAAAGTAATTAATTAATTACTTACTGGACTCTAGCCTTTTGGATACTTAAATTATTTTTATTGAAAAACTGCAAGGGATGACAGGCTGCACATCTATCCGTCTCATGTTTTGGTTCTAACAAGCATGTCCTTTGCCATAATTTTCCTTTCTCAAAGAAATAGCACTTTAGGTGGTTCTTTAAAATTTTGGCAAGGTAGTGGTTGGTTTTGTATGAGATTCCACTTTTTCATTAAAGCTTCTTTTTTATAGACACTAAGGGCTGGTATTGCGTCACGAAAGGCAATATTTCAGTCTTTTTCTTCCTGGTTGTTTTTTTTTTTTCAGGAGCACTGCCTTCCTTTCTGTGAGTTTTACTTCTAATAGCAATTTTTCTTTCAAAATTGTGTGGCTAGCCTCCGTCCATCAAGCGCTTTTGAAATCTGAAATACTTCCTCAGAGGAGTTTGTTCGTATGATTCTCAAGGCTTCTCGTTTGTCAAACAGTCGCTTTAACAACTGGTGGGTGATAAGAGATGAAAATGTTTTTACTGTAAGGTTTCCGTTTCAAATGCGTCTTTACGTCAAGGATAGCTTTTTCTCATTTTTTCGCTGAATGTTGTACATTGGTATACAACCGTTTCTAAAAAGAATGTCTCATTTTCAGATCTTTCGGCCGTGAATTTCATAGGAGGGCATGTAAGTTTACTTGTTCCGCGAAGAAAGCTACGATGTCTGGTTTACTTATGTCCCATGGGGAAAAAATGTCATTTATGTAGCGTTTTCAAACAGTTGGTTTAAAGACGGTTTTGCTTAAACTTTGTGTTTCAATATGTGCCATGAAAATGTTGGAAAGGAAACTGCTGTCTTTGTGCTCATCGCGGTAACGTGGGTTTGTACTGATATTTCTTTACATTAAACGGGAAAGAATTTTCTTTGAGGATTAATCTAAGCAAAAAACGTTCGATTTTTTCACCTTTGACTTTTCAATAAAATTTATAAAGTCGGTAGCATCTTTAAGGTGTGACTTTGTGATTTTGATATTGGCTGTAGCAATGTACCTGTATCAACAACAAAAAAAGGAAATTCTTTCCCTTAGGCGATCTGATGAGTCATAAATTTAAAGAGATTACTTACTTCCTCGAGCTAACGGTTAGATTAAATACAAAATGCTCTTTTTTCTGGAAACAAATATTAATAATATATAGCCCATGTCCGTAGTCGGTTAATATTTTTCCTGTCGGTAGTTGGTAATTTTTTACTCACTTTGTCGGTAGTCAGTAATATTTTTCGCCCTTTGTCGCTAGTTGGTTAACCCCATTCACACCCTCTCAGAAGGACCTTGCGGTTTTCGTTACTAAACATCTGAAATGGAACTCTCAAGTGTTGGCAGCTTGTTCGAAGACCAAGAGGATGCTTGGCTTTCTCCGGAGATCAACTTTCGACACTCATAACCAGCGAGCTCGCAGGCTACTTTACCTGTCACTAGTTCGCAGCAAACTCGTATATTGCTCGCAGGCGTGGGCTCCTCAAGCTGTTAATCTTATCCTTGACAACGAAAGAATTCAGCGGCGCGCAGCAAAATTCATTCTGTCTTTGCCGTGTCAGTGTGAAGTTAGTTATAAGCAGAGGTTTCTGAAAATTGAGCTACTACCATTGTGTAATTGGCACGAATTTTTAGATTTGTGTACGTATTCAAATGTGTAGTTAGTCTATCGGACGGTTTTATTTCAGCCATAAATTCCACTAGACACAAGAGTACTGTCTCCTCCAGGGGAACGCTGTTGAATACGATTAGGGCTAACACCATCACCTTTGATTTGAGAACAGTTTTTACTATAGAGCCCCAAGAATCTGGAATACTTTACCAGCCTACCTCTGGAACACTGGCTGTTCATTTCTTTTTTTGCCGTTTCTAAAGTATTGTCATTCTCGTAGTTGTATTACTGATTTTCTTTCTTTTTTTTCTGGAACTCGTATTGGAGTTTGCTCTGTGAGTGATCGAGGCCTCTTGGCAAAATTTATAAATAAATAAATAAATGTAAATTAATTCATTCCCCCGCTTTTTACATTCTAAAGCGCCATGAGCGCAGGATATGAGCGCTATTTGAATAAAGTTATTATTATTAATATTATTACAGCTAGAATGAGTTTGGCGCCAATAATACAATCATCGTTCTGTCATCCTACCTTGTTTAAAACTGTACCTCTCGTTTCCTTCCGACGACTACTAACAAGCCGGAAATTGGCAATTCATGGACCTCCTGTTTCAGATCAGTGTTACCAAACAAATCGACAACAGTGTTCAATGGTCTGTACTGTTATCGACAATAGCTAACTAATTATTTTATGAAGTACGTAGTGCCACTTATTATTACGTTTCTCTGAGAGAAATGTGCTATAAATCTGATATTTTTAGAACGAAAAATGCTATTGCTCTTGTTTTTCAGTAAGCTACTTTTTACGGAACAACTGGTAAACAAAATAAATGCTAGTGGGTTTGAATGGCATCCTGGCGCGCGGACAAGGTGCAATGCGACGATCCGTTGCACAAGTGCTACGCTGAAGCTGCAGTGTTTTCTGTCTTACCTGAGGGTAAACAATTGAAGACGTTGTCAAGAATCACTTCAACTTTTTCTTCTGGCTAGTCATGGAGAATGCGGGAGAGCACATACAAATCAGCCTTTGGTAACGTTTCAGACTTGAAGAAATCACCGACTACGAAGGATACATTGGCTTGGTTGGGACAATCTTTCACTGATGGTCGGAAGTGATGAGTTAAGCTTACAACAGGCTGCAAATCACAGACTGTGATCTTCATCTGAGGATTATACTGACACAAAGCATAAGCAAGAGTTCCTACTCCTCCTGGATATGTCATGGAAAGAAAAATGAAAGAAAATGATTAGAAATTTTGAAATTATGTTGACAGAGAACGGTTTATTCGATACCGCTGCTTCCCTTATCGATAGCCTGGGCTGCCAGTGGCTACTTTTGCAGGGTGGTATGTACATGGATAAATTTTATGTGCCTTAATTTAAAATTTCATGTATTGACCAACAGTCTCAAAGCCCCTGGGACACGATTAGCTGAGCACGACCCCCGCTGGAGACAGTGCAATCATTCCTAAGAGCCACGAAAAGGAATTGTTATTTGAAGGGCAATGGCGGAACCCATTCTCGTTCCCAGATCCTCGATCCTTTTGGTCAGCGTCGGGGATCGATCCCAGACGCTGACCAAGAAGATCGAAGTTCTGGGAACGAGAATGTGGCAGTACCTTCCCCCTCAGTTATTTTAAGATCGCCCACGGGATTAAACCACAACCCCCTGTTCTCTGGTCCAGCGTCCTTTCCGCTCTGCTAACCATGCAACAAATTTTAATGAACCACGGTGGCTTAGAATGTTAATTTTTACTAAGGTTGTCTAAAATAACAATAAAATTCTTGCTCTAGACGAAACAAATCTGGGATGAAATCTGATTTACCTCCTAAATCACAGCAGTTGTTAAAGGCGCTTAAATCGACGGCTTTGGCAACTGCATAACTTGCAGAGAAGGCCGTACTATGCATTCCTTTATTAAATCGTAAGCTGTCTGCCTCGGTGCTGTTAACTGCCTGCCGAAATATGTCTTCAGGCGACTTTCCAAATGCCTTCATCCACTGAATCTTTCCATCGAGGACTCCACTTTCTAAGTTACCATAGAGAGGGTATAGCATCTTGTTAAAGAGACTTATTGTGCCAAGTTGAGAATCAGGACTTGTAGTTGTCAAAAACTTAGAGGCTATTTCTGTGTTCTTATACAGCCACTGATCGCCCTGCTTCGACTTTTCTAAGAATTCCAAAGCAACAAGGGTATCCAAGAGTCGTGTAGTGGCGTCTAAATCAGAGGACAGCATCTCCGTGATTTCTTTGGCCGATTGCGGCGACGATGAATTGTGTAGTTTGTCGAAGATCCCAAAATCGCAAGCTACAAACGTGGCTTTAGACTCTCGGAAACCATCAAGAATCTTTTCAATCTTCTCGGGTAAAGGCGAAGATTCGACTACAGGGTTGCCTTTTATCTCGCTCATCTTTTAAACTGAAGTAGCAGAAAATGGCCGACTAATGTGTATGTAAAATTTGATCAGACGAGAGGTCAATTAGATATATTGTACAGCCTAATTTTCAGCTTGTTCTTTGTAATTATGCCCCCCTCCCCACCCCCCCTTTCGCTCACCTCAAATCACGTAAATCAAGGTGCTCGTTGCTCCAAATTGGAGATAACTCATTCGTAAAAATAGGTGACAGGTTACTAAATTTCATAAAGAGTCAACTTCATAGACCTCTTTCATGTTAATAACATTAATTCAAGGTCAAATACATGCACCCAATATACAGCTTTAATAATCGTCCTTTCAGTTTCCCAGGATGCGACGGTCGATACAGAGGCAAGGTTTAGCGCAAAACGAAGGCAAACGTTCTTTGTCAAGGCTGGTGGTCCTCGTTAAAACGTCTCAAACTTTACCTTCAATTCCCTTCTTCACAGCTATTGCATAAAAACAAAACAGAATTGTTGTGATCGTCGTAAAACAGACACGGTTCTGCAGTGCGAGAGGGCGGGAAGTAAAATCTGATGCGCAGAAGATCATATCGTTCATTTGCTCGGCGCGTTCAATTGCCTTCAACCAATAAAAAAATTCGTATTTTCCGTTGCGTTCAGAGCCACTGGTTCGTTACAAATTACGCCGAGTGGCTCTGGGGACGAGAATGGATCTTTCCAAGGTCGCTCGTTTCCCAAGTAAATTGAGGCATGGCCGGGTCAAAAGCGATTTTCGTTGCAAATTGAAAACTGAGAGGTGGTATATTTTCGTAATTATTTATCGTTAAGCTGTAAATTGTGTGTAACTAGCGATTTCTCGAAAAGTTATACTTTTTATTACATGCGATTATCCAATTTAGGACACGTGACCTCTTACGGCCGCCAAAACTCTTTAAGCAAAAATGGCAGCAAAAATTGGAAGTTCTTTGACTTAATTGCTACACGACAACTTACAATATAAAGAACTACAAATTTGTGCTGGGCAACATTTGAATAGGTAATCACTTATGCAGGTAAACGGTTTTTTGACTAGTACCCAGTCCCCCATTACAAGTAATTCCTTCAATAAGACCTTTTCTTTACAATATCTTAACATTGCCAAGTAAAGAAATGATCTGCCTAATTAAAGGCCTTAAAATTATGTAACTAGTACATGATCTGTTAAATTGGTGAAGTTTGCATCATTTGCAGAAGTATGAAAATAAAGTTTCTGTCTAAGACTATGGTGTTCCATACAATAACAAGAAGAAGTGCTTCTCGTCTTCTATGCGGTTTCTTTTGCAAACTAAACAAAGCCTCTCCTCTACTTGTATAGAAGATCCTTATTTTAATATTTCCCTGTTTGTATACGTAAAGTATGAACTTCCAATCGCAGTTTAGTCATACTGATTCTACCGAGCTGGATTTCTAACTATCTTTAGATATTCTTCTAAGTGATAATCTTTTTTAATTTCCTTATTTGTAGATTTTTGTCTAGAGCTATCCGATACGTCATTTTAAGCTTTTAACCAATCTTGAAAGTCACGTGTATGAGGTCACAAAGTGTTTCATTGCTCATGGATGAAGCGTTGTGGTCGCTTGTATTGAGAAAATGACGACAGGCATCTATGCCCTCGTTATGAGGTTTGTTAGTGTCGAGAGATGACATGTCTAGGGTGACAAGAAAGGCGTTTTCGGGTAGCTGTGAACTTCATTTATTTTATGGTATTTCTGTATTTTCTTTTATTCATTTGCCACTTTGTAAAATTTAAAAACAGTAATAGTAAAATATCAAAAATGATTAACACATTTAAACGAAAAGGACTCGTAGCGAGAAAATCTCGGACAAGCCCGGAGCTCATTGAGATCTCGGCTTCCAATTGTAAGCGGTAAAAACAGCTGAGACCACTCACTCACCGATTGAACTTTACTTCTTTATACATAACATGGCATCCATAAATAAAGACTGATGTAATTGTTTCGTTTGAGTTACTATAAATCCATGTTTGTCGAGGATATGTTTGTATTCAGATGCTGTTCTTTCCTTTCCTCCAGTAGCAACCAACATGGTAAGTGATTCAAGAAGAGCACGCTTCGGGCCTCGTTTGTCTTCATCTAAAATCTTCTCGCAAATAAGAAGTCCCCCTCCTAATGAACATCAAAGAAAAGAGGAGTTGTCACCACAAAGCTCGATATTCTTGCTTTTTTCCTACTCAATTTAAACGCTACCTGTGTATTATTTAATAAAGTTAAATACATGGTTAAAAGAAGCGTAATCAAAACGTTTTCGGGGTATTCCGAGGACACGACCATCGTTTCTTTAGTGCTAAGTTTACTAAAGGAAAAACGGTCCAGCATATACATCTGTCGAAATTTGGATGAAGGTTCTGACCAGGCCGTGGATAGAATTTACGGTTCTCTGATATAAAGGGCTGGAGTTTGTATAGGAGGTGAGCCAGGCTGGCCCGCTTTACTGGGCTGTCCCGGCTCACGCCTTATTTCCTCGTAAAATTGCTGTTGTGTGGCCCTCATGCCGAGATGTCGGGTCGATCGAGGAATCGGCATCTCGGCAAGGGGGCCAGCCCTCCTTCTCATATAAACACGACGAAAATTTCATGAAGAAATAAGGCATGAGCCCAGCCAGGCTGGTATAGCAGGTCAGCCCGGCTAATCGGGCTGGCTCACCTAATAAAAACCAATAAATGAATGATTCGTGCATAATTCTCCCTTATGGCCGCATGAAACTACTAAAAAACTAGATTTTTTAAATACTATAAAGTAATAAATAATTTAAATATCAAGTTTAAGAAAGCTAAAAATGTTTTGTCGATTCTAAAGCTCTCAGGCGAAATTTATTCAAATTTACACATGATTAAAAAGCTAAAGTACTTTAAGATGATAAATTATGAAAAAATATGTCATCTAAAACCAAAAAATTTCGGTCAATTTTAAAGCTACCAGGCGTGAGTATACACATAACTGGATTTGAATTTCAGAACAGCAGACTACATCATTGTCACTGACTTTATTCCACAGTTTAACTGCATTATAAAAGAGCATTCGCTTCATGTTGTTGGTACGTAGAATAGACAGACGATAAGGCAACCGAGACCTTTTTATCATGTGACTTGTGATATTTCAAAGATAACAGTTTCTCAGAGAGGTAATCCGGTGCACGTCCATCCAAGATTTTTTTTTTTAACAGAGGGAGTCTTCTTTCAAGGCAGATGTGATCGATGGGTAGCCACCCCAGTTCCAAAAATAGTGGCAGGGTTCAAGCCTGAAAAGGAGCATCTAGTATAATGAGCGCACATCTTTTTTGAACACTAAGAATCTCATCCAATAATCCTACAGAATTCACAAATTCCTCAAACGGACGCACAGGCCTTTAATTTACTGACACACGGATCGAAAGATCAATTCAGAAAACACAACTATTGCAGTTGCTTTAAAAATAGCATAAGCAAAAAAATTAGCAATTTGCGACCAACACTGTACTGATCAGGTACTGGTTGTCAGGCTGTGGGTTGATCGGCAACAACGCTGATCCACCTTTCCAGCGTACTCCATGCAGAGGAGAACTGTTTACAGCCGCCACACTGTCCGGATGTTTAGCCTTTTGCGAGCGTTCAGATAATCGGGAGCGGCGCGAAGGAAAAAAAAAGGCGGGCTGGAGAGAGCGGTGAGGCTCCCCCTATCACCTCTCTCCCCTTCGCTCGTTTTAATTTTTTTCGCGCCCCGTTTTACTTCGCGCAGCTTCCAACTATCTGAACGCCAGGAATCTGCTGATGAGTGATATGATGGAGAGAATGCGAAAGGTCCTGGCCAGGCCTTGTGGTGTTGGCGTCTACGTGTGTCACTTACCATCAAGTTTCTCTGAGAGAAAAGTGCTTTAATTTAAATCTGATATCTTTTAGCACGAAAAAATGCTATTGCTCTTAGTTTCCAGTAAGCCCCTTTTTACGAAACAACTGGTAGACAAAATTAATACTGGTGGGTTTGAATGGCGTCCTGGCTCATAGATAAGGTGCAATGCGATGTTTCGTGGAACACAAAGGTGTTTCGCGGATCATTGGTGTTAAGTTGCCAAGCTCTCTATATTAGCTGCAGTGTTTTCTGTCTTACCTGAGGGTAAACAATTGAAGACGTTGTCAAGAATCAGTTCAACTTTTTCTTCTGGCCAGTCATGAAGAATGCGAGACAAGACATACAAATCAGCCTTTGGTAAAGTTTCAGGCTTGAAGAAATCGCCTATCATGAAAGAGACGTTAACTTGATTGGGGCAATCCTCTACTGATGGTCGGAAGTGATGAGTTAAGCTGACAACAGGCTGCAGGTCACAGACTGTTATCTTCATTTGAGGATTGTACTGACACAACGCATAGGCAAGAGTTCCTACTCCTCCTGGATATGTCATGGAAAGAAAAAAGAAAAAAATGATTAGAAATTTTGAAATTATGTTGACAGAGAACGGTTTATTCAATGCCGCTGCTTCCCCTATCGTTAGCCTGGGCTGCCTGTGGCTACTTTTGCAGGGTGGTATGTGCATGGACAAATGTTACGTACCTTAATTAAAATTTCATGCATTGAACACCAGTCTCGGTCCAAATTAAAGCCCCTGGGACAAGGTTAGTTGAGCAAGACCCCCGTACCATCATACTAATTTTTACTAAGGTTGTCTAAAATAACAATGAAATTCTTGCCCTAAAACAAAAAATATCTGGCTTGAAATCTGACATACCTCCTAAATCACAGCAGTTGTTAAAAGCGCTTAAATCGACGGCTTTAGCAACTGCATAGCTTGCAGGGAAGGCCAAACTATGCATTCCTTTATTAAAACGTAAGCTGTCTTCCTCAGTGCTGTTAACGGTTTCACGAAATATGTCTTCAGGCGACTTTCCAAATGCCTTCATCCACTGAATCTTTCCATCGAGGACTGCACTCTCCAAGGAACCATGAAGAGGATATACAATCTTGTTAAAGAGACTTATTGTGCCAAGTTGAGAATCAGGACTTGTAGTTGTCAAAAACTTAGAGGCTATTTCTGTGTTCTTGTACAGCCACTGATCGCCCTGCTTCGACTTTTGTAAGAATTCCAAAGCAACAAGGGTATCCAAGAGTCGTGTAGTGGCGTCTAAATCAGAGGACAGCATCTCCGTGATTTCTTTGGCCGATTGCGGCGACGATGAATTGTATAGTTTGTCGAAGATCCCAAAATCGCAAGCTGCAAACGTGGCTTTAGACTCTCGGAAACCATCAAGAATCTTTTCAATCTTCTCGGGTAAAGGCGAAGATTCGACTACAGGATTGCCTTTTATCTTGCTCATCTTTTAAACTGAAGCAGCAGACAATGGACGACTATGTAAAATGTGATCATACGAGAGGTCAACTGGATATCTTGTAAAGCTTAAATTTCAGCTTGTTCTTTGTAATTACTGCAATTATGTCCCCCTACCGTGCTCGTTGCTCCAAATTGGCGGCGTTGCTAAAACGAGGGCACGGGTAACACCAAGGGTGAGGGTGGGGGTCAGGGTGGGGGTGAGGGTAAGGGTTGAAGGAAAGCTAATCGATCGGTGAGGGAAGATTTTATCATTCGCCCAGCAACAGGGTTTTGATATTTCTCGCAAAAATTACTTTGTTTGTCCTCGCACCTACAAATTATTCAAAAGGTCGCTGAAAATGTCATAGGATCTACTCGCTGTATTTAATTCTGCGGCATGCTTTTATTAATTTAAGCTCCCGCGAAATCCGCAGTTACCGAGGAATGTCCTGCATGACCACCAAAAATTATGAGCTAAGATTACCTTCAGCGACCTTTTGAATAATTTGTAGCTGGGAGGACAAATTAAACAAAGTAATTTTTGCGTGAAATATCAAAACCCTGTTGCTAGGCGAATGATAAAATCTTCCCCCACCGATCGAGTAGCTCACGTTACCCTCACCCCCACCCCCACCCTCACCCTTAGTGTTACCCTTACCCTTGTTTTAGCAACGCCGCCAAATTGGAGATGACGCATTCGTAAAAATAGGTGACAGGTTACTAAATCTCATAAAGATTCCACTTTACAGACTTCTTTCATGTCAATAACATTAATTCAAGGTCAAATACATGCATCCAATATATAGCTTTAATACTCCTCCTTCAGTTTCCCAGGATGCGACGGTCGATACAGAGGCAAGGTTTGGCGCACAACGAAGGCAAACTTTCTTTGTCAAGACTCGTGGTCCTCGTGGAAACGTCTCAACCTTTACCTTCAATTCCCTTCTTCACTGCTTTTGCATAAAAACAAAACAGGATTGTTGCGATCGACGTAAATCCGACACTAAGCAGTAGATCATATTTCATTTGCTCTGCGCGTTCAATTATCTTCAGCCAACGAAAATATTAGTAATTTCCGCTGCGTCCAGAGCCACTAGTTACGCGGGATGACGTAGTCAGCCAGCGTCTAAAATTCGGTAGCGCATTCCTTTCGTCGTCTTGGGAGTCAAAAATTGCCTTGTTTTTTTAACTTTCCCGTATTCCGTGCCCGTCCCGAAAAATTGTGTGGATTTTTATTGGCCGCAACGTCGAAGCACGTGCAAGTCAGGCTGGAAAAGAAACTGCGTCAGCAAAGGAGGGAAAAGTAAGCTCATATAGAGGGGGACGTAGTCTCCGTCGCAGCCGTTTTTAGTATCGTCACGCAACGCTCCTCCGGAGCGTTGCGTGACGATACTAAAAACGGCTGCGACGGAGACTAAGGAGGACGAAGACTCAAGGCCGTGCTCTTAATACGGCGCAAGACTTGGCCTCGGGCGACTGAAAATATTGTCTAGGTGGCCCAGCCGGGCGACTTGCAGGTGTTGGTGTTGTCTTACTTGTATCTGTTGAGTTAAACTCAACAAGCTAAGAATCATGAATGTCTAGAATTTATTACTTGCGAAATCGTAGCTCTCTCGGTGGCTTCGCGGCCTAAAAAGAACGCTCCGCTCGCTAAGAAACTCTTGAGGTCGACTTATAAGTAGCAGTAAGTAGCATGTCTATCAAAAAGCTTTAGGAAAATATTGTTAAATCGGTCGTTTAGGTCGTTTCACGTGAATTCACATGTAACATAATCCTTGACTATGAACGTGACAAGCTGCACAGTTTTCGATAGTAACAGCTTTTCATAATAACTTGAAATTTTTTATTCAAATTAGGATTGTTCATTAGTTAGTTTTTCAAAACAAATTGTAACTTTTGCTCTGACAGGCGTGAGGTACGGTCGGCGAAGCAAAACAATAGTTTTGTATTTTGAAAAATCGCTGAATAAACAAGAGAGTCGGTCTTTTATGTTCTTTAAATATTTTTACCTTTTTTAACTGCTGTGTCTGCGAGGCTAAAACATAACTAAGATTGTTATTCCAGTAAAATACAATGCATAAAAAAGAAAAGAGACGACTATTATAATTGTGATTGTTCTAGAATCGGGTATAAATCCCGCATTGTCTTTCGTGTCGTGACAAGGCATTACGTATCACGTACCAAAAATAAATACGCAAAAGCTAACCGAATCTACGTACATTTGTCCTGAACGTTTCACCGGTAATATAGAAAGAAAATACTTCCGCTTTGCGCTTAAACGACGACTTTACAACAAGATGATCTATTCAAAAGAGATAATGGTTGACAATAGTTTTGGGGCGGCCCGGGGGGGTGCACTTCCTTATAAAGAGGCTAATGGGGATGTGCCGCTAGATGGGGTCGCATTTTCACGACTAGATTGACTATTATCAAAAGAGTTACTAGAGTGGGGTCGCACATTTTCGGATTTTTGGGGTAAGAGAGCTGTTCATATTTACGGTTAGCAAACGTATCAGGATATTTGTACTGTAGGTGAAAAGTAAAGTGTTCTTCATTCAATTTATGAAAAAATGGGTCAATTCATTTTTTGATGACCTATTTAAAGGATTGATAAGGTAGATACATAAATAGAAAGTGACTAAGTTGGGATCGCAAAAATTACATATTTGCCCAAGAGTGACGAATATGGGGTCTACAATTGGCCACAGAAAAGACTATAATGGGGTAGGGGCTCTGACAGGCCAGCGGCACATACCCTGCAAAAATTAACACAAGTAACCCCCGGGGGGCGCCGCGGTTTCGTTGAAATCATAATAGTTTTCCTGGAAAGCTCCACGGGATCTCAGTCAATCTTAATAAGCGAATTTTCTTTTCAACCTAAATCAAAATGATTAGTAAAAAGAATAGTGCCCTTATTTTTGACCCCAAATTTACTTTTCCATTTAAAAAACATGAAATGTTCGGCGTCGTTGTCCATGTTTCTCATGTGGCGCGAAAACTTACTTTCATATGACAACATGCGGGTTTTTTTTTTTCGCACGCTCAGGAGGCCAAAGGGATGTGATTTTTCATGAAAAAAATATTCACAAACTTCTGCTTGACTTGTTAAGAAAATAATTTGTTTAATTTTTAATAATTAACTAACAGCTCATTGATTTATTAATTTGAGCGACCAACTTGGAGGCCCGGGAGCCCCAGCTAAAAATGCTTGGGGAGCCCAAAGGGCCCCCTGAAATTTTCCCTAGAGCGCTTTCTTGCAGCTCTGTAGTTATTGGAAGTATGATACTTTACATGCTATTGTTAAATGTGGAAGTGCATTTTTTGAGGACATAAGTAAAGGAATGGAAATTTTAGTGAACTACCCATACTCCTAACATATATGGTGGTAATACTGATGTAAGTTTTGTTTTGAGTAGTAAAGGAACCCTTGTGTGTAACTCATCTTCTAGTGTATTAGTCCTTAACAGAACATCTCCGTCTCTCCTGCACACATTTGTTGCATACACTACTCAACTTTCCATTGCCATCCAACATACCCGTAATTCTTTCTTAAACCCACACATCCCGCGTAAACGCTTTCGGGCGTCTTCTTGTTCGTTACAAATTGGCTCTGGGGACGAGAATGAATCTTTCCAGGGTCGCTCGTTTCCTAAGTAAATTGAGGCATGGCCGGGTCAAAAGCTATTTTCGTTGCAAATTGGAAACTAAGGGGTGGTATATTTTCGTAATTATTCATCGTTAAGCTGTAAATTGTTTGTAACGAGCGATTCCTCGAAAAGTTATATCTTTTATTACATCAACATTATGCAATTTAGGTCACGTGACCTGCTACACTCGCCAAAACTATTTAAGCAAAAATGGCAGCAAAAATTGGAAGTTCTTTGACTTAATTGCTACACGACAACTTACAATATAAAGAACTACAAATTTGTGCTGGGCAACATTTGAATAGGTAATCACTTATGCAGGTAAACGGTTTTTTGACTAGTACCCAGTCCCCCATTACAAGTAATTCATTCAATCAGACCTTTCCTTTACAATATCTTAACATTGCCAAGCAAAGAAATGATCTGCCTTAAGGCCTTAAAATGATGCAATTGTAAAAAAAAAAAAATTAAGGACACAAGAAAAAGTGTGCCCATCCACTAAGATCGAACCGAATCGAAATGGCACTTGACGAAGAATTCAAATTCCTGATATTTGGTCCTACGGTGGGCTCCCTACCTGGTAAAACGCCAAATTCTCTGAAAATAATAATTCTTATAAGAGGAAATGACGTTATAAAACCAGGTTTAAAAAACAGTTTTATTGGAACCAAGTAATAACGCTCTGAAATTGTTATTAAATCACAACGTAAACCTGTAATCAACTGACACATTCCTCAACTAAATAACCAAAAACTTGGATATTTTCTTAGTTTTCACCAGTATGCAGCTGTAAATAGAAGAAAGGTGATGTTCAGCTTGCTTGAAAGGTAATATTCTAAACGTCGGTATCTGAGTGTAAGTGTATATATCGTGTCTGGTTGAATACCAGCCTATTTTGACATGCAGTCTATCAAAGTGCATCAGTCAACTGCCGCCACTTTTTAGCCCTCTCAGATGTTCTATTTTTACCCCTCACCTTTTTTTAAAGAGCTTCTTACAAAGCAAATAACCTTCGTTTCCTTTAAATTTCACACAAATTCTTCTCAAGGTCTATGCAATCAACAAATTTACTCCTTGCGCTAGCTAAAACAACAAAAGCTGATTTACAGGTGGGGCGTAGCGCGTAGGCAAACACACATCACAAAAAATAAAAGCAATATGGGGCTCACAAAAAATACAAAATTTCAGAGAATAATTAATTACATACAATCTGCACAACATATCTAGTATTACAATATATGTTGGTGGGAGTTTTGTAAAATAACTGATTAGTAAAAGTGTAAAATATTCACCCATACAAATGTTGTAGTCAGACCGATCCAGCAGAAGGCAAAGAGGCAAGCTTGCTTTTAAATTCGGAAAGCGATTGTGCTTTCTAAACGGAAAAGGCGGGAAAGGAGGAAAAGTATCAAGATTAGTTGCCAGAATTGTTATACTAGAAAATATTGCGATTTTAAAAGTAATCATCAGATACAAATTCACATTAGATTTCGGATTCAAGATCTCCGAAAAGTTTTTAATGTGTGGATTCACAAATCTGCGTGTATACGACCAAACCAAAATTTTCCGGATACCGTACTAATCAGGAAAAAATCACCTCTTGTGGAAATTTTAAGGCATAAAATTTCTGTTGCAGCCATCTCGGGACTCATTATATTTTTTTAACAAACACAAGTCTTTTCGCAACAAATCAAAGATCATATGGGAACGAAATAATTTTTTTCCCGATGATATCATTAACCGGCTATTTCAGGGTAATCCGCGCTCGACAAGTTAAAGTCGAAAATAAGAAAGAAACTTACATACAAAAAGGATTGATGCATTTGAATTTGCGAAGCTGTGCTCGTACTACTAGACTAAAACCACTGATTATTTTTGTCAAGTTACATTTGCAACATAATTCTCGCCTAGATTTATTTCTATTTTCAACAAAGGAATCTTTTTCTTTGTACAATAAAATAATTAGTCTATGTTATACATTGCAGTTTTATAGAATAAAGATTATAATTATTAACCGCAGTCTATCATAATTCGAAGTGTGGAAGCAATCTCTCGATCCTTGAGCATAACTACAATTTGTGATTGGTTACCGACCGCTGCTTCTCAACCAACAACGTGCGGAACAAAAGACCAGTTACAGTTAACTTTAGCTATAATTGAAAGATTATTCAACGTATTTAATTGTTGCAGTCTGGTGTGATTCCGTGGAGTAATTATTTCGGTTTAAATTCCAGTATTAAACGCATGGGTTCTATTTATAATTACTAAAGTCCATGCGTAGCTTGATTGATGGTTTAGCAGGAGCCACTTTAGGTTGGACTGCAGGCTGTTTAGGCTTGACCAAAGTCTGATTGGCTCGCACTGCAGCTTCCAAGCGTGGCTTGAGGTCTGGTGACGAGGTCATGACTGTCCTGAAGGGGTCTGGATACTTGGGGCCAATTTTCATAAGTTTCTGTAAGGCCTGTTCGTGAAGGGTTTTAGCTATTTTGCTTCCTTTCGGAAGGCTTGCACTGTCCAAAAGTAAAGCGACCAGGATTGGAACAAGTAAGCCCAGCATGTGCACTTCTGAAATAAAAGAGCAAAATAGAATCAATGTTTTCTTGTAGCGACAAAAGAGGTAAAAGTCATGCAAGTGGCACACAAATAAAGTTAAGATATTACTTTGAACCTTTCAGGAAAAAAGACGTTGTTTCCTCTCAGAGATGTAAAGGAACTTTAATCTGTCACAAGAGTGTAAACGTCACAGCCCCGATACACACTCTTAATCGATTTCACGCGAGATAATGCCATGTGAAATAGAGCAGTACAACAGGGACCAAGTTATCGGTATTTTTCGCTGGCATCTCAAAATACATTAATGCTGTTGACGTCATAAATATATACTTTATTTAGATTAGGTGACGACACGTTTTTTTTATGATGCGCCTTGCATAACCGGTTTTTCAGGTTTGGAGTTTTTTCTAGCCCTAACCCGACGATGTCATGTTTCTTTATTGGCTCACTGAAATTAGGAATAGTGATGATTGGTTGTCTCACGAAGCTCTTAAGTTGATTGACACGGGGAAACTCGCATATGACATCACTGAACCATAACGTAATCATACGGTTATACTTGGAAAACCAAAACGGATAATTCCGTTCCTACAAGACTACTGACAAATTTTGAGGTTAAATTTTGGCAAATCAAGATGGAGGGGGGTCATGTAGAGACCTTCTTATAATCTCTCCAGGCTGATTTTTCACTACGCAATCAGCCTAAAGCAGAACATTACAGGTTCTTTCATGCCTGTGTTTCTGTATCTGAATTTGGAGGATATGTTTACTGTTATTGTTACTAGTTTACTTTAACAACGTCAATGCTGCCTTCCATAGGACCTTGATAAAAAAAATTTAATCTAATCCTTTAACTATTATTTACTGCATTTCTATTCTACAGTCTACTGTAAATAACATAATACTATTTTGAACAGCTAGTGTAGTGCAATCTGTCTCAATAGTATTAGTCACTACTGAATTGAAACAATGACAAGCAAAGCAGTAGATCTTTGATACTCCTCATAACTAGCGCGAACTGTGAATCATTCACCGCACCCATTGTGCCAGTATATTTGAGTACGATGACTAAATAAAGGTCTAATGGATTATCGACTAGCCTAGAATATCGACAACGATCTGAAATTTAAAAAAAAAAATAAGAAAACAAAAAAACATACTTAGATGGTCCTCTGTTAGATCCACTAAAATCTCCATTATTTTGATGGCTTCTAAGGTCACTGTCAACTGATCCTCCCTTGTTGGCTTGTTCACGCACATGTTATTTAAAATCATCATAATATGAGGAGCTAAAGCGTTGATAAAGGGAAAAGCAACATTGCGCTCTCTGCACTGAAACACCGACTCTAATGTTTGTAATGCCTTGAGCTGAATCTGAAAAGAAGAAATTAAATATCTGGCCTCAGTTGTTCAAATGCTGGATATTGCAATTGGTTTCCGTAATACTTATCCACTGGATAGTGATTTATCCGATGGATAGCGCTATCCAGCTTTTGAACAACTGAGGCCTGGTCGTAGTCACTCAGTGGAATACAAATTACAAATTCGTAGTTCAGTTCTAACTAAATAAGGTTAACCCTTCACGCACCCTCCCCCCCCCCCCAATATCCTCATACAAAGTCCCCAAACTGATCTCCTTCAAGAATTCTTTCATAGAGAATTTGATCAAAGATCAATACATTTTCTCTTTGGTGACCATTTTGATAATTCTCCTAACCTCTTCTTTTCATTACGTATTAATATTGTTAGGAGAAGATTGGTATTGGTCAGTTTTGAGACTTCAATAAGGTTTTGATTATACTCCCTCCAAATCCTGTGGACTATAAACCCGATGCGTTCCATCTCATGGGCGAAGCACACCAGGGGGACAGCTAACAAGGGGCCAGCAAGAGAAAAGGTATTAAAATTCGTTCCCACCGAATTAAGTCATCAATATTTTCAGATTGTTGCCGTTAAGAGTGTAGACGTATAACAGAACATGAAACTGCATAAACATAGAACACAGAACACAACAAAGCAACGTAGCGAACAGAAGATTATTCGACGAATTCGTCATGCAGGAGCAATTTAAGGGACAGTTTAGACCCCCGAGCCAGATATTGCCCTTAACCCGGGCCGGCCCGCCACATGATACCCAGAGCTCAGAGTTATCCCAGTAAAGACGGCAAGCCCGGCTCACATGAAAAGGGTCCAAAACACAAAACAATTGACATCGAATTATGCCAGCGCGCAGCCGTCAGGTTACTGCAAATGTGGTAAAAAGAGAACCATTTCCAATCGATTTACAGAAAAGCCGCGAATTCTGTGACTATAACGTTTTTTACATTTCCTAGTAAAAGATTTTTGCACGAACCCTAAAAGATCGATAAAATAACCTACTGACCTGGATGTTAGTCGATGTGATACACCTGTTAAATACATTGATGCATTGGCTCTGTAGATCTGATGCCAATACAATTTCTTTGGGTGCAGAGAGAATAAAGATAGCCAATGCTAACATGAAAACACTGTCATCCATTGCAACTGACTGCGGAGCGGCTACGTTTGGTGTATTACCTACATTGGCTTTAGCATCCGACAGCACTGTGGCTAATGCACTGTCAAATGAAAAGATCATAAATAAGCGATAAGTAAAGCCTGGTTCTCATATGCCGCGGATCCACCTGCGACGTGACCGCCGGTACTGCCCGGCTGGGATACTGTTCCGATATGAGAACAGAAGTGGGTGGCAACACTGGTCATCCCAGTCTTTACTGCCGGCAAGCCTGCGAAGTTGACCCAAGTTCAACTTCGCAGGCATGCGGGCGGTAAATCTCTGCGATGGCTCTAGTTGCCGGCGGCGCATGTTCTCATTCGTTCGAGAAGTGTCCCAGGCGGTACTGTCGGCTACGTTGCTAATACATCGGCGGCATATGAGAACCAGGCTTAAGTTACAAATTGACTTTGTCATAACAAGATTCTTGCTGGCCCTTTTTGCCGAGCAAACTGACCATGAGTGGGGTTGGCACTGCATCAATCATAAGCAACTAGGGCGTTACTTATGGTCCCTTTCAGCAAGCGACACCATCGACTGATGAAGACCAACAGTAGGTGATCGAAATGTCGCGATAAATGACAAAGAAGTAAGCTAAAGCAACGATAACACTGACGTCCTGGACATCATAATAGCAACCGGAAGTTTGGTTTCTTACTTAATACAACGCTTTTGTCTGAAAACAAGGCTCGAAAACATTCCCGTCCCGTAATCTGGGACAAGTAGATTTTCTTGCTGTGCAAGTAACTTAAGCTTACTCGCCAAGTGGGCAAGAGTCCAGGAAAGTCATCCTCTAACAAAATCATTAACTAAGTCAAGAAAGAAGTGGCCCTGGGACAAAAGAATAGCAAGGCTGCTTGCCCAAAGGACATGCTGGATTCCAAGTTTTCTTTCGAGTCCTGGAAAACTTCCGGGATGTCAACGTTCTCATTGCTTTATACGGTCGCTAATGGATGGCCTGGGACAAACGATAGACAGAAAAAAAACAATGAATAACACCTTGCAATACAAATTGACTTTAGACCAAGGGTATTTTGCTCAGTGAATATCCGGTTTTTCTTCCACTCTGCAGAGTAAAACATCTACTACTTAGAGTACAAATTATCAATAAGAGAGCAACCTTTGAAGCAAGTCAATCCAGTCCTTGGAGCATTTAGGATTGTGCGTATATGGTGAGGTGGTAAGCTGTTTCAAAGCTTGTAGTATAGCTGATCTAGCCTTTTGTGACGAGGAGTCCATGATTAACGCAACTTCACGTAACGCACAAGTCAGAAGGTACAGTACACTTGGTAACACATTAACTGAAGCTTCTGGAGTGCACAGGCCGGTTACTGCTGGCAGGATGGACACTGCTTCACATATCAATTTAGAACTCTGCTCTGTTAAGGCTAGGAAATAACAATGCAGAGAAAAAGAAAATAAAAAATACAATCCAACAAGCCTTTTCTTAGAATACCACAACTATGAAGTTACCAAAATATTAAGGTATATCAAAAACGGCCTGTTAATGGGTTAAAAACAAAAGCATCTGAACCGTCATGAGTAAAATCCGCAATCAATACATCTGCCTTAAAGAGCTTATAGTTGCATACACTGTCCGCCTTGAATAGCTTTTCTAGCTGTAGACCGTGCTTCTCCTCAAAATTTGTAATTACAAATACAATTGTTGTTTTTCGTTGTTGTTGCTGTTTCAGCACGGCGTCAGGCCATCGCTATTACTCCCACTGAGTACGTCAATTAGCCGGCCAAACACACCAGTTAACCAACGTTTTCCTCCCCCTTGTGGCACGACACGTCGTCGAGTGGGAGTTGTTACCGCGTCCAAGAGTATCCAGCCTCGTCTTAGTCAGTTCAACGAAAGTGAGCCCCACCCTGCCACATTCTGGAATTCGGCACGCCTACTGCCTTGACGGTCGCGATACCAGGCTCTCAAACGCGTTTACTGGGACAAATTGATGGGTATACAGAGGCGCTCTATCACGAACTACAGTCAAAAAGTAATCGGGCTTACATTTGAAACCTGAGCCAATGGCTACGAGTAACACTGGCTGTTGATTAGAAGCAGATGACGGGAGGAGATTTGGCAGCTGCCTTCTGAGTACACACATACAAATCTCCATGACACCAAACACCAAAGATCGGCCAGGCGTCAAATCTTCTTCTCCTTCACTCTCCTCTCCACTGCTTTCACTGGTGCTTTAGAAAGAAACAAAATAATTTCTAATACTCTATTTTGTCTGGTGACTTGCAAAACAACAAAGCAAGCAGCTACAACTATACGGTACAATCCAAAAGTCTTTTAACATTCTTAACTGGTTTAGTGGGCACGCAAGGAACTTCCCTTAAGCGGAAGCTCTGTCTCTTCACAGTAGAGAGGTGTAAGGGAAAGGTGTAAGGGGAAAACAAGACTATAACAATTGTAGCAGGTCCAGGAAGAAATTCTACCGCTGTTACAGCTGTTCATATAACTAAATTTATTTATATGGTCATTCTTTATAATTGATATAATAAAGTGACATGTTACGTACTCAGCATTTGCAGCCTTTTTGCTGTCTAATGATTCCTGTGCTGCTTTAATAATCTGGCTAACAACCCTGATTGCAGCAAAGTGAATATCAAGTGACTCTCGTGTAAGCAGCACTCTGTGTAACACACTCAGCAACTCAACGCCAAGAATCTGCCAAGAAAAAACAGGAAAACATGGAGATATGACTTGCTTGGAAACAAAATTTAAAGGTAATTTTTTTTTTTAATTTACTGTAACCTCTCTCGTTTAAGCCTCCCCCACTCCAATACGCTTCCCGTTATTGAACGGCCACAAATTATTCAATTATGTTCACTCAAAGGTTCGTTAAAATACAGCTGACTGATAAATCGAGTTTTAACAACCATGGGTCACCCTCCCTCTCGAAAATAGCTGGAAAGAATACTGTATAAGCCTTCTAGGGGGGATTATTTAAGAGACAACGGTAGTGGTAGATTACTACAGACTACACCAACAACCGCATTGACAACAAAGTATTCAACGGGGGTCAGTCACAGTCAAGGGGGGCCAAAACTACTCTAATACTCTGGAGTGATCACAGAAATGAAACCACTCCCTGCAGTTTTGGCATAGACTACTTGCTAATCTTTGTTGTTTTAGATATTTAAAACAAGAAAAACACTGACCACAGTAATTACGCCACTCTCACAGTACTCTGCCAATGCAAACGCACAAAACAAAAAGAAACAATCAGGGTCCGAATTCACGAATCTTTTAAATGCTCATATTTGAAGAAAAATAAAACATTTTGTTGACATCACCTGTTCTTTTCCAATGAGTGTTCTCGCCCATTGTGAATCTAGCAAACTGTAGAATGCACTCAGACAGGCAGACACAGTACTGTTAGGTTGCGTCGCTCTAGATGAACACAAAGACTCCATGCAGATCCCCACCAGTAAATGAAAGTAATCGGCGTTGACTTCTGTTGGTGTCTTAGCAGTTGTGATCACTGGTCCAGTGTTAATTTCTAAAGAACCGCTTGATAACCCTGGAAGAACAAAGGCCACTCTACAGTTAGTTCTTCCCGCCTCCCAACTCCGTCATAAAACTCTACGTTCTCGAAGAAGTGGTTCCAGGGACAATTGTCTGACCGCAGTAAAGCTGATAAAAAAGAACTTAAGAGATAAATATAAGTTCGTATTCAGGAACGATTTTCCTGGCCTTGTGATTAACGTAAGCGTCGGGTGGTATGAGGAGCAGGGATGATGGCACAGTGTTGAAAGAATTCCCACCAATGTATCCTGTGTTCGAGTCGCGCACTCGGCACACATCTTTTGTGGGTTGATTCTCTTCTTTGCTTATTTCTCCAGTTTCCCCATCTCCTCTAAAATCAACATGTCACAAATTTTAATTCCACCTTGAAGGTGTCTCTAGCCAAGTTGGTTTGGGCACACTTCAAAGGCCGAAGTTTCGTCAATTCTTGAAACTGTCAAGTGCATTCCTCTCTTAGTAACGTTAGTTAGTTAGCTGTTGTTGTTGTTTTTGTTTGGTTTATTTTGACAAACGTGAAATATTCATCATTATGTCAAACCCAGGTCATTCATTTACCTTGGTAACTTACCTTGTTCCATATCACGCTTTATGCTCTCAAATCCTCCATTATTTAACCACAAAGAAGCTGCATGAACAACAGAAGGCCAACTACTCTGGTAATGAGGTTTGGCTTGATCCATAGAGTCAGGGCTACAGCACATCAACAAAGCAAATATTGTTACGTAAAGAAATTCTAAAACTTTTCTAACTCAGCGTGATTTAAAGTAGAACTGCAACTCTAAATTTCATCGCTCTGAGTTGCGTCTCCATTTTCAGCTTACTAATTAAAACAAAAACATCAACAAAATTGTGCATTGAACACCCACTAGTTAACAGAGACCCTAGATCTAATTATTATTGGGCAAAAATCATTGCCCAGTGCTTATGTCATGCTGAGGACATCTTTCTTATCAACAACTGTTCCATCTGTATCATTTAAGACTAAAGGTTAATACGGTACCTGTAAAACATCCCGCCCTGGGGTGGCAGCTGAGATGAATATTCGGCCGGCAAAGCAAGAAGCGCATGATCCTTCAGAGCTCCGAGCCAGTATTTACTAAGCGATTTTAATTCTGGTTGCACTAACTCCAAAAGGCTGCCAGAAGATTCTGTAAAGTCTTCCTCTTCACCTGCACTCGATGGAGTCGGACTATCCTGCTGCTTCATGGCAACTATGTACACCTGATATCAACACAGCAAATATTACTCTTGTGAGACTAGGTATATCACCGGTTTCCGCGCGCTTGATTTCATAGCCAGTAATCAAGAGATCAGGGCCCAGTTGTTCGAAAGATGGATAACAGTATTTACGGGATAAATCTCTATCCAGTGGATAACGCAAATGCCTTCCCTAATACCAATCCACTGGATAGTGAACAACCGGGACCTGAACTTTAAATCAGACGGACGTTTTTTACAAGGTCTCCTCTACGTAATCCGCTTAAAACTTCTCCAATTTTGCCAATCCGAGCACCCTGATATTTCTTTTAGGCAGTTCTGTGAACCCTTAGTGAAAGCCAAAACTGCATTAACAATGAAAAACTTAGCTTCTTTGAAACAACAAGACGTCTCACCAAGGGTACGATCAATTGGTCATGTTCCATAACAAGAATACAAAGAATATTGGCAACATATTCAGTCTCCATAAGGGAGCTTATGTCCATGTACAACATGGACAATGTATCTAAGCTGAGTTCTACCGATCATACAAAACTGAAAATAATACACAATAAAATCAAATAAACAGAACCTCTGCCCAAGCTTTCAAAACAGCAAGCTTTTCCATTGTAGTGGCAGCCTCATTGTACAGCTGTAAAGAAGAATCTTTTGCTTGTCCAACTTTCGAGAGCTTAGTTACTAACAGTTGCTGAATTCTGCGTACATCATTCAAGTCTCGTGCAATGCCGCTAGCAATCCATGCACTGCAGACCTGAAAACACAAAAAACAAAGATAATCCATGGAATACCTCTACTAAATTGTGGTTTAAAAAGGGCATGAGTGAAAAAAATCACATATAAATTTCTATACACAGTTAATTGTGAAAGCTCATATCTAATATCACGTTCACAAGAAGTACATGCTTGTAACACTGATAACAGGCCCAAAACTTGAAAGGCTCTCAACGCAGTAAACGTGTGCTATACGGCGTGATCAGTGTGAAAGTAGAAAGAGAAGCTTGACTTTTCATTCATTGGTATAGTTTGTGATTGGCTGAAAACAATCTCACGCCAACATTTCAACCAATCACAAAACTTAACCCGATCGCGACCTGCTCGAGAGAGTTTTTCCTGCTCTTGACCGGCACTGGTTAATAATAATAATAATAATCTTTATTGAGGATATCAATTTCACTGATAAAGTGATTTACAAAAGAGTCCTCAAATGCATGTACTTGCTTGGAGTGTGCTGATTGGTTGATTTGCTTCTGCAAATACTTTGCTTTTGGTTTACTGACATTCGATTGGAACCACCGTAACAGTGCTTTGTACGTTGTAAGCTGCAATACAGGAAATTTAAGCTCAATGGTCAAGATCACAATATAATTTTACTGACCTCACACGCCATAGCAGTAACATCAGACGGCATATCAGACGCAAACGCTGGTCGTAAAGCAGCGCCGACCTGTAAAAACACATCACGCCTCATGTTTAACAGAAGAAGGTACTGTGGTTAGCGCACTTCTTGCGACCTACTACAGTTTACCCACAATTACGCAGAGCGAGGCTATTGTCTTCAGTTATTACAAATGGGGAATTTAAACCTTGAGTTTTTTGTTTAGAGATCGTGTTCAATCGGAAAGTTTTTCAGTTGCCCTGTTATTCTTTCTTCTTCTTTTCTGCATTTTTACTGCTCCCTGCGAATCATTGTTAGTTCATTTTTAGACGATACGTTCATATTTTCTGGTACATCTATCGCAACATTTCATTGAAAACTAAATAAATTCATTATGTTTTGTCTCATTGCCTACATTTATGCGTTTTATACGTGAACCTCTGACACGGATATTCGGGGCAGCCCTATCCCAAGCTATGACACAAATAAGTTGATTAGTTGAAGGATTGATTGATTGATTGAACTACCTCAGAACGGACAATCGAGAGTGACAACTCTCACCTGAGCTTGAAACTGCTCGAGTATAACATGACCTGGATAATCAGGGTCAGAAACTGAAGCAAATATGTTAACAACATCCTGAAATAAATTTACAAAGAATATTAAAGTCACACTCACACAGGCCGAAAATAAAACGCAGAAGACAGTCCAGTCGCGTATGAGGACGGTGAACAGGGTCTCGCCTAACGTAAGGGACCCACTTAATATCTTAATAGGGACTGTAAACTACTAAATCAAATGCAGCGGGTGGGGGAGGGCACTAAATCTTTAGACGAGCGAATTTTTTATTTTTGGACGAGGAGGAGGGAGAATAGTTAAGAGGAAGTGACTGTTCAACTAAAGAAAGACCTTTACATGTCAATAATTATAGAGTTAATGAATCGAGCCACCATATAAAAGAGTTGGTTAATGTACCTGTAAAGTGCTCAACCCTGCTAGCTTCAACTGATCACAGATGGCTGTGGCTGCGATAAACACCATTCTGACAAGCTCTTGAAGATGCATGACTAGAAAATCTGAAAAAACAACGAAAATAAGAAAAAAAAAAGGTTGAGAAATGACAGTGATGGCGTTGACAACTTTGATGCTCCTCAAGCTGCATTTCCTTTTGGGAGGTATGTACTGTAACATAGCGGAAATACATTTTGAATATGTCTGTTGGAGAAAGGAATCACATCCTATAAAGGAAAGGTGTCCACTCTTCTGTTTGCATGGCAAATGGACAACCTCTATAAAATTGGGTCTTCAAGAAAACCTAAGTAACATAATATTTTTTTTGCGTTGCCGTTCATGTCTCAAAATAAACGTGATATTGCTACAAACTTTGAAGTATGTGATCTTTTAACTCGCTTAAGCCCTTCTGGGGATTTTACGGTCTTGGAAACTGCAAGGGTAGATACTTACAAAGGTTTATAAGATAAAGCAGACAAACACCTGACAGTCCGGCTTAGGAGTTCACATAATTACTCCTACCTTCTCCAGTCTGCTGCCGCCTCTCACGAGCCAGTGCTAAATCAAAGTGAGCCTGTTGTCTTGACTGACAAACGGTAATGATTTTCTTGATACATTCAGTAGCAAACACTCTTGTTGGCCATCTTGGATCCACCTTGGGATGAGTTTCCTCAGGGGCCTCCCCTGCTGTCATTCCTCCTCCTTCATCAGCATCACCCTCCCCTCCCTCATCAGCTTCTAAAGGGGCAATGCACAGGACAACCAAAACAAATCAACATCCTTCACTAGTGCGCAGTTTCCCAATGGGGATATTCATAACTTACAAAAATCTAACTTACTCTCAACTTTTTTAGCGTACCATTGTTCTTGAAGTCTTGGGAACTAACTATTACAAAGAATGAAAAAGTTTTTTCGTTCGAAAACAATTACACGGAATGGAGCGCCAAATCAGGCCTTATTTCAGTTTCAGTCATTTTTACTAATTGTCAGGCATTGTTTAAACAGTTTACGGTGCCATGTCTTAATTCCTTAAAATATTAAACCGTTTCATAATTTGACGAGTTAACATCAAGCATTCTAAATTGTCTCGTCTTATCGCGCTGTCTAGGTTTTTCAAACATCACTTACAACAAAATATTCATATAGTGTCAATATTTCACCTTCTTCAGTTTCTCTCTTTTGAGCGTCCCCTCCGTTTCCTCCTTTACTGCTTTTAGATGCCGACAAGACATCCCTACACAGCCCCAGCCAGTGAGTGAGATTATTAGCAGCAAGAGACTGAAGCATGCTGTTTAAAGTATCATGAATATCAGATGTTAACCGTACATCAGTCTCTGTGTCCAACATGCCAAACAATGCACCTAAAAAACAAGTTACAGTACTTTTTAGTTCCTGAGTGCAATCATGAACGGGGAAGTCATACAGTACAACCTCGATAAAATGAAGGGCCACGGAGGGGTTAGCAAAATACTTGCGCTATAACAAAGTTTCCTTATGTCGAGGTTCTTTCCCATATACTGCTATTTCGAGAAAGGTTGTCGGAAAAAATGTGCACGCGACAATCGCGAAAGGTAATAGGGGATATGATCAATACACTGTTCCCGACACTATAGCTGTCGAATCTTCTATTGTTGCTTTCCTTTAGCACTCGCAAACATATGTCCATGGCCTCTCGTGCCATTCTTTCAATTTTCTTTGAAAAAACCGTGAACTCAAAACCACCCACAATACCTTTCGGGGTTGTAGCGTGCACTTTATCCGAAAAACCTTCCTCGAAATAGCTGTAGTTTTCTATTACTGGGGCGAAGAATATCGTTCGTTATACCGTTGACTTCATTATATAGTCGTTGGTTAAATCGAGGTTCCACTGTACATGTCAACTTTTTTTCTACCATATTTCCAGCAGGACCACGGTTGAGATCCAGAGATCCTGCTACCATGGCAACGTGACGTAACCACTTCTCCTTTCTATACAGGAGAAGGTGTTAAAAAAGCACAGCATGCACAAAAGCGCGCCCTAGACCAACCACTAAAATCTATACCTTCTAAGCCTTTGTCGCCAATAACAACAGCATAACTGGACTGCCGTCTTTTATTTAGCTCCTCTGCAGCAGCGGAAGCATTTTCACAGACTTCTTTTGCTTCTCTCTGCGATAATTGACGAAGACAAGCTACCGTAGCTCGCCGTAACAACAGGTGAGGGCTTGAAAGGTTGACGCATAATTTGCGAACAACAGTTCCTATGTTAATATGGCTCGGTGCAAACACATGAAGCTGCTGAAGGCAGTTGATTGCTTCTGCTTGAACTAATGAATCCGGATGGTTTTGCATGATGGCACAGGCCACCACGCATGACAGACGCAGGTCTCGGATTGACTTTGATGTTCCTACAAATTGAAAAAAGTGTTGAATGGAGTTTCAAAAAGGCCACTATTCTAACACATTAGATCAATAATTGTCGTTTAAATTTGTTGTAGCTTATAAGAACTCACCTCCTCGAGTTAAAACTTTTCTGCAAATCGACTGTAAGCAAAAACTATTGAATACTATTACAAAGAAAACTCATCGTTAAGTCTAACCCCCAAGTTTTAAGCGTTCTTAAAGTTTATGTTGTATTCAATTCCATCATAAACATTTGCAACTTAGACTGTTTACATGGAGTGGGGGACCCCGGTCTAGTGGGGTAGGTTTCTTTTGTTTTGTGTCCTCCAGAGCGTGAAAACAAAAGAAACCAACCCCACTAGACTGGGGTCCCCCACTCCATGTAAACAGGCCCTAAGAAGAACTTATCAAACTGCCGAAACATGTCTGAACAGTGCAGTGTCTTCTATGACGTATTGACTGATGACAATTGAGGTTCCCGCTCACCTTGAAGTTCAGGACCAATCGATGTAATAAGAGCAGCCAGGCATTTCCCAAGACATTGGTGAACTTCGGTTATAGCAGATGGTACGGTCAAAACAAGGTCAACAACTTGCTCCAAGGTTGGATTAACATAGCTTCGGAACATTGGACCACCACAGTCGGCAATGAGAGCCAAAGCATGCAATGCCCAAACCTACATATAAATTACCATGCACAATGCAGTGAATTGTTCAGCCTCCTTGATAACGTTATACCTCGGAATTCTGTGGACAATTATCTTAAATGCGCATGTAAACATTTAATCATTTGCGGAGGAATTGCTTCCAAAAACATAGCTTGATCAACTATCTAGGATGCCCGGCCCAAAGCAGAAAAAAAATATAAGGGTAAGCAAAGAGAAATTCTTACAATTACCCTGACTCACAAGTCATTTACAATAATGGTAAGGTGATATTGACATATTGCAGTAATCATAATTTTCATGAATTAAGATTTTAAGGCCTGGCAAATTTCTCATGTCCCCGATGACCTCAAAACTTTTACGACTATCTGCTTAAAGTGTACTCTCTCCGTAGCCTTTCTCAGATACGTCCAAAGCGAGCGAAGATATTGGTCCACAAAGTCGCGAAATTTTCCAGACGTATGTCTGGTGGGGGGCACAAACTTTCCCCCCACCATACAAACCTTTGTAAAACTCGGCGAGTTTGCGTAGCTACTTCTTCGCTAGTTTTCAACAAATTACGTTTAAACTTGGCAACTTGACTAATTGTAAGGGGTACTTTTAGCCGTGTTGAGGGATTTTCGCTAGTTGGTCCCAGCCAAAAGTTGAAAAAACCCTGGAAGGGTCTATTGATTTATGGAATATGTCTCTGTTATGACCACAATCGGCGACAAAGTTTTTGAGACATTGTACTCAAATAGGGTAACTTCAGACAACATACGAATCCACACTCCTCCCCTGTCCCCTCCATTCAAAGTTGGGGCGTTTGTTGTTTTCTAAAGATAGCTCGAACATCGGCACAAAATTGCATGGAGGGGATGGGGGAGGAAAAATTATATTTTCCTCTTTTGAAGTCAGGAAAACGTCAAAAAGCCCCTTTAGCGCGAAATGTCTCAACTCATTTTGTCGCCGATTGAAAAAAAAAGAAAATGTTTGGCTGACATAACATACTTGGACTAAGGAGGACGAACTATCCTTGGCTAAGGCGAGAAGTATGCTAACACTGCTGTTTAGATGATGTCCTGATGCCATTCCTCCAACATATCGGTGAATACAACCGAGTGCAACAGAATATCCAGTCCTGGATACAGCATCCCGAGCCGCCTTCAGCTGATCAAAGATCTTCTGAGTTATGTTTGATGTAAAAATAGGACTCCCTACAGCTTGAGCTATGCGTCCCAGAGCCTCACCCGCGGCACAGCGAACAATCGGATCAGGATTTGTTACAGCACCCTGTAATTAAACAAACATGAGCAAATCTTCTACATGTAAGCTTGGCTAGGGTCATTTTGGCGAAGATTTTCCCGAAATCGGGACGGATCTTACACTTTGGTACTGGATTTGTTTTTCTTTTTTTACACGCAAAAACAAGTCCCGGTTTGGTCGAGTGTCCAGAGATTTTTTATCTGGAATCTTAAGTGCCAGAACAATTTGTATCCGAGTGGACTTTCTCCAATTAATTGAAGCCAGTGTGTGAACGCCCTGTAATACCCCAATCTAACGAATCAGGGGTCCGTTTCTCGAAAGTCTCGGTAACTTTTCGGGCCCGGAAAGCTGTTTTGTGTTTGTTGTGTTTGCATTCAAGATCAAAGTTTCAATAATTTTGAAAATAATTCAATGAAACTGTCAGTTAAAGAGGCAAAATTGACTGGTTTGTGGGCTAGCAACTGTGCTACCTATTCAACAGGTTAGGATTTTAACATGTGTCTTCGTGCCTGAAAAGTTTCCGAGTCTTTCGAGAAACGGGCCCCCAGGAAGCATTTGAGAATCTGGAACAATCTGCCCCAGTGTAATCTAGCCTAGAAAAAAGACCCAGTCGTAAGACACTTTTTATATGTAAGAACTGTTATCAAGAAGAAGACAAGTACTTTAAAAAGATGAAACAAATCACACTCTCTTTGTAACTTCCGTTTGGGTGCATTTAGTTTAAGCTTCTCCCTTCTATTCTAGTTCCTAAATTTTCAATGATTTAAATCTTACTCTTGTCTTGATTAGCTCGCTATTCAAGGTTGGATGGTCACATAACCATAAAAACAATATCAGTGAAAAGCCTAAATAGTAATAAAAATAATGTCCATTGTTTACTCTCGGCAAAAGCGTACCTCGGCTAAGGCGTATCTTTCAACCTATTTTGACTAAAAGCACGAGCACAAAATTGACTGTAGGTGACAAAAAGAAAAGTGGCTCCAGAAGACTTACCATGACTAAATTGACAGCAGTATTTCTTACATCCTCATCACCCACACCGGTCTTTGACTCAGCCAGTCCCTGAACACAAATAATTGTTGTTATTTTTCACTTTACAATTCAGGTAGAAGGTATGAAACAGACGTTCGTTATATCATTTACTTTGTATGTTTCCCTAACAGCTATCTTGGTCATAGTTATTACCTCCAGTAATAAGGTCCACCACCCATTACCCACCCATTATTCGTTCAAAACAATTCATTCTCCTTTTCTGATTGGCTTTGAATCCCCCCCGGATAATTTTTCAAAATCAGCAAGCGTTGAACAAATTTAGAGAAGAATCGCCCATATGGATCGTGTAACCGGAGTTGCCTGTGAAGGAGGAGGCTGGATCGATACAATTGTCGTCAATTGTAATGATATTAACAGAAAGAGGGATACGTGACGTGGCGATTCAGCTGCTTTGACAGCGAGAAACTGGAGAAAATCGTGGAAGATTCCACAGGTTTGTTATTCAAAGACAGAATCGCCGAACTACTACTGCAACTCAAAAATATAGAATACGCAAAAATACCACTCAACATATGACAACTGCTTTTATAAAGAATATCTGCTAGTCGAGAGTAAGCATCCCTTCATTTGCAGCGGCAACTGTTCAAGGACAGGCAAATGTTTTACAGATGGGAACTTAACGCAGAGATGGGAGGAATGTTTTGAATTTGTTTAAGAAGGTGTACTGGCAATACCTTCAGGGAAACGAGAAATGCTGTCAAGATGTTGGTTTGTATCGCTTGTTGTCTTGATGACTTGGCCTGCCGAATACACTCAGCAAAATGAGCCAGCAGCTGACTGCGGTGCTTTTGTGCAACATATGGGAACACAGCTCCAAAGAGTTTGATGGACCAATCTATGACTGCCACACCTAACGGCAGCGGGCCAGGAACATCTTCACCCTGTTGTGATAAATAAAGAAAGATGCCGGGCAATTTTCATTTTTGAGCTCAGTAAATGAATGTTTAAGATGTGATAATCAGCACGTCTCAAGCGGGTGAAAAAGAAATTACTTGTCTACTCTTGTGAAACGCTGATTATCATATCTTTCACATCTCTACCCTATGATTCGGACAACTTGTTAACAGACAAACTGACCACCCTTATGATTCTTTTCCCAATGGTTCTACTCTTAAGCCGCAAAATAGTTGACATTACAGTTACAAAAGTTTTAAAGAAACACTGTCATCATCTGTCAATATTGGAAGCTCAAATGCACGGCTGCTCTGGTTTATTCAACATACACAAAACAAACAGTTTTGAAAGGGCAGACAAAGTTATTAAATTGAACAACTGAAGGTGGAAAGTAAAGTACCCAGCAGTTTTCAACATACAGTGTAGTAAGACTGGTTGAGAAAGACGGCAAACATCGAATTTGAAGATAAGAACAACATTTTTTTCGTTAACAAAATATGACGGAACAATCTGAAATCAATGTGACGTTTTTATTTGCCAATAAGATCAGTCAAAATGATAGGAATTCTATTGAACGTTGTGTATCGTCAGGTCCACAAAAACATCTGACGGGCTTCATAACCATTGCTCTCTAGTAACTATGTTTTTAACCAGGAAAATGCAGAAGTGACAAAAATCGACAGAAACTGCCGATAATATTTTGCAAATAAAATAAAAATGTCCGCTGTTTGACAAGTATACCTCAGGGCAGCGTTCAAATATACATGATGGATCATGTTCAAGAGATCCAGATCCTGATGCACTATTGGTTTGAAGCTGGAATAAGAAAAGAAAAAGATCAGGTTTTTAAAAGCAAGTAGTAGATACAGTGCACACATAAATAACGATGCAAACATTTGAACTTTTGTTCATCCAGCAACATCAGATTACTTTCAAACTCAAACAGAAGACTCTGCTTGACGTTTTACACACCTGCTCCTCAACAAACTTGTGGTCTGTTTCCTGAAGCCATGAGCCAAGCAGAATAGAATCATCCTTGTGGCACACAGTGCGCAGTAGCGATGTAGTTGTCATGGCAGGATTTTCTGCCAAAGTGAATTCTGCCACCAAGCAGCGCAACAGAGAATGAAAGCTTCCTACAGAGGTGCACAGGAAAAAATATATTGGGGTGTACACACCAAAAGTGAAAACCGATTTTCGCTTTTAAAGTTAATGCTATTAAAAATAAAATATACTTTTAAGACAAGGCTAAAGAAAGTCTCCCGTTGACGATTCCACACACCTCACCTTATCTCACGGCTGTTATGTGTACGTGTATCTACAGTTTGTGTAAGAACACCTATAAAGGAGAAGTACTGATGTACCAACTCGTGAGCTTGTTGACAAAATGATATCTCTCAAAAAAACTGTTTTCCAGTATGTTATTATTTTTCTTTTTCGGCATTATATAAAGATTAGAGTTTCCCTAAACGAGAGCTGATTAACAATAGTACTCCAGTTATGTCAAACACTTTGTATAAGCCTTAGTTCAAATTTGGAAGCATCAGCTAATTCCACGTGAAAGTGTTAGAATACCTCCCGAAGGGTCATAAATATACAATACCAAATACACTAGCTTATTAGTGCAAGTATGTTGGACAAGGAAAGTGATATCAGACAATGCAAAAGCGGAGGTGAAATGCCATGATCAAACACAAGGAACTATTCTCCTCTTTGGAACAGCTTTCCTTAAGGTCTTGCTAGGGTACAAACCTTCATAGAGCTTTGGTCGCAGAAGAGAAAGTACTGAATATAATCGTAATCTGACAATAGCTGAACTGGCCTTCAAATGATTCCCATGCTGCTTGATTATCTGAGGAAAGCTAAACAAACGCAAATGTGTTACGTAGTATTCATTTAAATGTATAAGACTATTATTATTTCCGATAGTAGCATAAGTCCCCCACCCTAGGGTTACCGTAAAGGGGGACACTTTGTCATTATGTTGTGACAAAAGTATATGGGACAAATCATATATAAGAACTGTGGAAATGAAATCAAGTCAAGAATGATCTTTGCAGTTGTGAACGCAATTTATGCAATTGCGTAAGAAGCCTTAAAAAAATTTGGGACTTCAACAGCATTTGAACCCGTGACCTCACGATACCCGAGCGATGCTCTAACCACTTAAGCTATGAAGCCACTGATGTTGAGAGCTGGTCACGGGTTCAGATCCCGTTGAATTCCTTAATTTTTTTCGGGCTCCTTAGGCAATTGCATAAATTGCATTCACAACTGCAAGGATCATTCTTCACTTGACTTTGTTTTGTGTTGCTTTATATTGCTTATGAGCACCATGTAAGTCCATCTGAAGCTGTTATTAAGCATAGTGGTGTCCTAGAATCAAAGCAACATATATCGGTGACACAAGGACGGGCAACTTAGAGCTCTGGCAGTAAACGACGTTTGGTTCTCGTGGAGACCCGATCATGTTGGACAAATGGTGACACTGTCTTCCAAGACTTCACATGCCAGTGTATATTTACGACTATTGACCACAGTCCTTGATGGACTTAACCAGGACAAGGACCGTGCTGTAAAAGAAGTCATCTTCTCCAAGTCGAAGGTAGATATCAGTGTAATAGATTGCAATAAAAGGCAACTGACTCTAAGGCAGCGAACAGAATTGAAGGGATTGTCAGAGTACATGTCCCATATTTTTTGCCAGTTTGTGATAAGGATCTTGGGTTTTGGGCATGAGATCCACTTAATCCAACAACTGCCATTCAAGGAACTACAGAGTTTCTCCTAGTCAACTGGAAGAATTGTGAGGTGCTAACCATGATTTGCTGGATGCTATAGAGTTTACCTGGTCCAAAAGCCTTTTCTCATCACAAGTGATGAAGAAAAAGAACAAGACACTTAAGGTGCATGTACAACGTACACTTCAGCAAACTCTACGCAAGAACTAATTAGTATTTGTATCCGCTCCCTTGAATAGCAGAAACATTGAAAACTTTGAGTGGTGCAGATTGGTTTTGCTAATTCACCATGCAAAGAACCGTCCTACTAAACTTTTTTATCAAATGCGACATGAGACTCCTGATAAGAGCAAAAAAATTAACTTAGCATGAGTTTGTTTTTCTTGAAATATTTTACCTTGGTATCATAGCTAAACATGCATCTGTAGTAGCCAAGAGGTGACGAGTCAGGTCATCATTAAGTAGAGCAGAACAGGAAGCACAAAAACTGGCCATGGCTGAAATTCAGAAAAAAATAACAAAGAAATACACACAACCTGTAAGCTAATCATTATGAAGTCTTCTTTCCTTCAATTGCTTACTTCTGGTAACTTGCACATTTTCATTTCACAAAAGCATTATTAATTTTTTCTAAAAGATGAGTTTTGGATGCTTGACTCAGCAACTGACTTTGAGACACTGACTCATAGATCAAAAGAGCCATGTGTTTGACACTAGTAACAGCAATGTAACTCCAATAATATATCACAGCATGACACTTGAACTTACAGCACAGTGCTCCTGCTCGGCACTCAAGAGTAACATGCCATGTGTAAGCATCACCTCTGTTCTTCTCTTCATTAAAGTCTTTCACTGTTTTAGGAAAGGCATTTGACCATAATGTCAGCATCTGTGGCAAATGATGTTTGACAACTGATGGGCCTAGTGAGAATCAAAAATAAATATTTATTGTTGTCACAAAGCCAAGTATTTCTTGTTTCTTATTTCTTACTTGCACACGGGACTTTGCTCTAGCAGAGTCTGGGTGCCTCAGGTGTCTAACTTTTGTCTTCCGGCAACTAGAAAAACTTGCTTTTCACATAGCATAACCCAAACCATTCTAACAAAGCACTTAACCCCAATCACAAAACTGGGTGCCAAATGCTATCCCTAGCCTTACATGAAAGCTAACCATTTGAAATAAAGGCCTAACTTAATCACTAAAATGAGCACTTAAGCGCAGTCACTGAAACTGTGCTGTGGCCATGACTTTACATGAAGGCTAACCATTTGAAATAAATGCTTAACCCTAATCACTAAAATGAACGCTTACTAAAATGTGAGACCTTGATGTCACAAGTTTATTTCACACCGTATTTTACAAGGAGAGGTAAAAATCAATGAGAATGAGTAATGTGTCTAAAAATTTCTAACCAGCTTGAAAAATTCAAACCAGTTTGAAAACTTTAAACTGGTAACTTTAAAAAAAAATTCAAACCAAAGATTATTTTGAACCACAACAGCTACATTGTCAAAATTTATGCTTCTAGAAATTTCACATGGCTGCAAGACAATTAATAGGTAATACCCTATATATCTGTTGGCCAACATTACATGTATTTACAACTCCAGAAACACTGGAAATTATTTTCTAGACCAGGTTACCAGGGTGAGACAAAAGCTTTCCAACTATGATGGAATGGTTTTCATAGTGGAGAATACACAGTACCTACTCACCTAATGTCATCAGAGCCCCTAACAAAATCCAGCCTGCTTTAGATTTGTGTAATGCAAGTCTAGGATTCTGGGTAGCTGTTTTCAGGAGTTCATCTGCAACATTGAATATGGCCTAACAAAAATTAAATAGATAAATAGATAAATAATATATACACTGTACATGGTGGTTAAATGAAAAACAATATCCCCCAGGCATGGATCTAGGGGTGTACAATAATTATGGGACTGCACTGCAACAACGTTACAAGTCAAGTGTTTTAGAAGCTTTGCAGTCAGCAGTCTTGTACATGAACTTACTGACACAGGAAAGTTCTAAATATCATTATATTTTCTCACTTTAGGTAGTCAAAAAAATGATTGAAGAGCAACCTCACCCTTCCTTTTGCATGTGGAATCCCCAGTGGACACTGATAAACTCCACCAACAAGAGCTGCCAGTGTGTGTGCATAACCTCCGACAGCCTCTCCAGATGACTTGAGAGAACTAATGCGATTAATACACCTATCAATCAAGGGTGTTGCCTGTGATGGAGCAGCAACTGTTATACACCTCAGGCACCAAGCAGCTAACAACTGCGCAGCAGGAGCTGGGTGCAGCAGTACTGATAGGACATGATCTAGCAAATTCTCATGGATGAGAGACATGCCGTTTGTACTGAGTCCTTGTACTAGACATCCAAGCTCTTGCAGTGCACAGACAAGAACATGCTGTGTACTAATCACATCATCCATACTTTGAATAACACTTGCAGAGGAACTGCTATCAGCAGCACCATGCACAGCTTCATTCACCATGTTCATCTGTTTGGTTATCAAGTTGCACAGTTCTTTAGCTGCATCCAACTGAGCTGGTTCACCAAGGAGTCTTCCAAGCACGGCACGCAGAATAAATGAAACACAGCGCCTGGAATAGACAGCCTCCACATGGGTCTGTGTTGCCTTGGGGCTTGAAAGCAGCTCAAGCACATGCTTAAGAATCAGGCTCATATTTCTTTGCACCCAAACTCCGCCCATTTCAGTAAAAAACACCACATATGCCTGGTAATCAAATAAATACACGTACTCTACCAATCAAAAGAAAGTTTGCAATCTTAATTCAACTCTTGCAGGAATCGAGCATCAGGAATAAAGTTGAGAACGGAGTCAATATTCACTCAAAACTTAACTTGATCAACCACTGAGACTAACTACAAACTAGAGTAGGCAATAGAGATGGCCACAACCAACATGGCCATACATGATTGTAATCTTCCTCAAGTCGACCACCACAAGGTTATCAAAGCACAGAGTCATGGCAATATATGTAACAGTTTAAATTGGAAGTTTAGTAAGGAATATTGGTGGCCATGTTACTGGTATGAACTGTTGCAGCCATTGAAAAAATGAAGCAATTTTGACAAAAAAGATTCTGAGAACCTTGCTTACCTGTGTTACACCAACTCTTACTTCACGTGGTGCAGTACTCTTGAGCAGCTCTCCACTGCCCCCCTTTAAGAAACCTGTTCCTCCACGCAGGAATCCCCCTGACATAGATGCAAACACTTCCTCCAGACTGCAGGGACTGACAGTCTTTTTACCTTTCCCTGTTGCTGGAGTTAAAGGAGTCTGCGTCATGGCCATTAATGAACCAATCAGTTGAGCAATACAAACACGCACATCATAGTTGGATCCTTCCAATGCTTTGAAACAAGTTGATGTCATGTTTTCAAGTTCACTGGTATACAAAAAGTTGGCCTGCTTCATTAACTCCAAGGCACACTGAAATACAGAAAAGCATGTTTAAGTGGTAAGGAAATGGTGTTTAAAAGTCAATGTCAATGTTCCAAATGCAGCCTTTAGAGTATTTTCCTGCACTGTGAAAAACAGTGTGATCTTGCATACCTTTGCTGCTGCACAACGAACAGACATGCTTCTGTCTGTTAAAGCTCCCCGAACTGCTTTGTAAACATCCCTATGTATCATAGCACCATTACTTCCAAGACCCCGTAGAACCCGCTCAAGACACAGCATAATTTCACAGCGTCCCTGGGACTAGACAAATCAAAATTAATACTGTTGGGTTATGTCAGTGAGCTAGTAAAAGGGAAAAGCAAATGGAACTAGAAAGGCCATATTAGACACTGTCCTATTTGATTTTAAGGTAATAAAAAGGTTCTTGGCCTTTGCCCATAACTTTTCAAATGAAAATTTTTACAAAGTAATGATTTATGCTTGGCCAAATCCTGATTCTTCACAATTCGCAAAATTCATCCTCTTTAAGTACATCTTCCCAGCTATCAAATAAAAAAAAGTCTTATTGCACTCATTGGCAGTGTCAATGAAAATGTAGCACATTTCTCTGTACATGTAAATGTAAGCCTGATATCGAATCTTACGAACTTCATTTATACTTGAATTTCAGAGTATCCAGAAAGGCTAATATCTTCAAGAACATATATAGTATTATCAAAATTGCAAGGATTCCAAGATCATTTTCAAACTTGCAAGGCCAACCCTGAAAAAGGCAGGGGTGGAGAAATTGATGTTGTAAACATAAGAATTCTGCCTTTGTGGCACAATGAAGTAAGAAAACAATTTTTTGGTGAAGTGTCTAAACACTGCAATTATTTTTGGTTGACAGGTTTAACAGGTTGTAGCTTGAATATACAAGAAATTACAATCTTAACATTTACAATAACTACGTAAATATTTAGCACTTTGAATGAGCTATTACATTAATATCCTTCAAATTACTGTAAATTAAAAGCACCTCTGCATTTTTCATGGCTTTGATTAAAGTCTGTACTGTCTCCTGAAATGATCCACCTGCCTGTTAACAAACAAGAACAATGAAATACTGTTGTATAATAATCAGCCTTGTTATAAAAATAATTTATTATTTTTTCAAAAGCCACTGAGAGAAACAATAATGACACAGTCAATATAGATTTACCATTCTTCCCAATTTTTCATAGATGGCTCCGATGCAAGTCACTGCAGTTCTATAAAAGTAATATGATGATACCAAAGTAAAAAACATAACATTGCCATTAAACAAAATAATATTCTGGATTTTTTTGTTTCTGAGAAACACTGGCAGAATCAATGGAAATCTGAAAATGACAAATGAAAAAAAGATTTGGAAAAAAAAACTGCACTTTATTTGAGAGTCAATGTATTAGCACAAAAGTACTTGTTGGGGACACTATTTTCACACCCCCTTTCTGGAGATGGGACCGCCATTTTATGTGGTCATCCGAACCATGCGAAGATCCAGCCATTTGCAGGGCAAAGTCAGTACCTTCATTTCTCAGTTACTTTAAGACCCAGAGTATTGGTCTGGCCCTAGGAAATATTAAACCCACGACCTCCTTCTCTTCAATCAGGCACTCTACCAACTGAGCTAATCCTGCTGCCGTTGTAGCAAGTAGAAGGTAATGAGGCATAGAAGAAAAATCAGTGACTCAATATTTATCAATAAAAATCAATTTTTGGAACTGTATCATTGTTATTTTGCTTAATTATAGTTTGTTTTTCCTTCGTTTTTGGGTATGGTAAAATATGCTAATGAATTTGAAACAAAGGAAACACAAAAATTAACAGAAATAAAAAATTAACCATATTAACCTAGAAATAATAATCCCTTAGCATCCAATCAAAGACGCTTTTTACCATATACCACAGTAAAAAATACATCCAACAGCTGGTCATGAGAAAATGTCCCACTGAAATTTGCCCATGTTCAATGGCAAAACTACCAGTGGTCAGACATGATGACTGGATGGATCAAATACCAAAGCTAAGCTATCATTTTGTAGCTTAAGATTTGCACATTGATTTAGAAAATTTTCAGTCCACATGATGTTTGTCAACAACTTTTTTGGTCTGTCTGTTCTGCTGAAAAGGTGACCAGGTTGCAGGCACGTCCTTTCTAAAAACAAAAATTACACAAAACTTACAGTTTAACTGGAAGATAAGACTGGGATTCATCCTTTGACTTGATAATATCACTGCACTTATTGACTGTTTCATACATTGTGAATGTGTTACCCACACTGTAAAGCAATGCATAACATTTCGCTAACAGCTGTCTGGTAGGAGGGCCAAGAATTTCAGTCAGCTGTTTAGAGAGCTGCACCTCAAGCTTCTGTTGTGAATCTTTAATCTGAGCCTATAGGATGAACACAAAAATGTTCTAACAATCTTATCTCAAGAGATAAATAAATTCACATAATTATGTACACTGAGTATGATGAAGATCATTGGAATTCTAAACCCATATTTATCATAAAGTTGTGCAGCATTTAAACAAAATCCAAGGCTGTGCTCTAAGAAAAATTGAAGGGAGCCAGTGCTCTGAACTTGTGAAATCCAGTGTGCCCAGCATATGATTTCTATGAAGAAGCAAATATTTTCTAGTCACCTGAGAACAAGAGTTAGGCGCCACAGGCCACCGGGCTCTGCTAGAGCACATCCTTGAAATCCCTTCATTAACTCGTTTTACCTTAAGAGAATTATTAAGACCTGCATTCGAGGGAAATTTTTCCTAACAAACTCTTTGTAAGAGGATAAGACAGAAAAGAAGTGATATAAGAGCTGTCTAATACATAGTAAATTTACCATGCCATTTCAACCTCATCACTGCAAGGGTAAGGAAACAACAAAAAAACGACATTCATGTAACCAAACTAGCTTGAAACCGTTTTAACCAGAATTTCATTTGGAGCTACAATGTACACAATATATTTAAATTGCAGGTCCAGCCTTTTAATGGGTATTAAGTACTGCTGGTATTAATTTTGTTAGAAATGGCCAGGTATTCTACAGTTCCACCAAAAAGAGCCTAGGTGATAAAAATACAGAGCAACTGAAAAGGGAAAGATCTTTAGACGCAGGAAAGGAAATTGAAAATAAATCAAAGAAAGTGATACCTTTGAAGCAACAGGGACGTTGTCTTCAAGATTCCTCAACCATTCATAGATAAATATGGACTTGTGATTTTTAGGCGTTCGTCCATATTCCTCTTCACTGTATAACAACGTAGGCGTGTCAAAGTCCATATTGAAAGATTCCAAGATCAATAAAACTTTCTTTACTTGCAGTTTTTATAAGGATCTACTAATCTGTCATTTCGCATCTTTCGATAATTCGCCACGTTGGATTTGAGCAATCTAAAATGTTCGCGGGCTCAGACTATAGGATTTGGGAGTAAGTACATTATGTATGAGTGTTTTCGTATCGCGCATTCCAAACCCGATTGCCATGTCGACGGTCGGCAACGAGATTCTTTACAAAATCGAACATGATTGACTAGAGGTGGAAATATGCAGCTTTTGATGAAGGAACATTTCATAATTCCTTGGAGTTATTTCTTCTGCTAGTTATATTACGGGGTCTACGAGTACCTTTGCAAAGGAGCAGCAGAGCGTGATGGAATGTGTGTTATATAGCAACCACTGTGTATATGAAAACAAATGAGCGACATATGAACTGCTGACAAGTGTTTATCGCACGTCATTGAGATCGATTTTCACCTGTATCACACTTTTAGACAAGATTAATTTTAATCGGTTTGACAACGTTCACATCTCATGTCTGAAGAAAATAACGAGAATAGTGCTCCACAGCGCGACCAAGCAACACAGGACTGGATAACGGGCGTGAAGGAAAGAAAAGAACTTCAAGACAAACTAGCCGAGAAGGAGAGAGAAAACAACATCCTCAAAGGGAAGATTCACGAGATGACTAAGAAACTGGAAGATCTGGAGAAGCAAGTGAGACTTTATTGCTAGGCTAGTATATATACGTTAGTCGCAGAGTTTATCTACAGTTGCTGGAATAATGGAAGCCTTGTTACTTGACTAAACCCTTGACTTCTAATTTGTCTCAAGTATCATCAAGTAAAATATACTATCGTCCTCGATGTGTAGTATACTGAAATATGATGTACCCAGTTGACACCAACGTTATTTTTTCGTTAGTATATGTAAGGCTAAATATTTTAGTTTATAAAGTTATTTTATTTCTAACATGTATGTACTTGTGTAAACTTATAATATTAACAGTAAACATAATTTACAATTACAAATGAGAGACATGTTATGAAATAATTAACTGATGTAGGTTTCCTGTTGGGTTTAAGAGGCTATGTCACACAATTTGCTTTCTTTTTAAAAAGTTAAAATGTCTTTGCAATGATGTTATTTAAGATGACATTTACATATTGAGACTGTTTCCCTCATCTGTTGGTTTAGATGACAAGGATGGACATGGATTGCAAAAAATTGGGGTCAACTTTTTTCATATCTTATTGGCTTTCCCTGCAAAAATCACCAGTGGTTAGAGTTCCCTGATGGAATTTGTTTCATATCTTCATAACTATACACTTATACACTGAGGAACATTTTGGGGATTCGATCCTTCTGTAGGTACTGAGACACAGATTATGTAGAACAAAAGAAGCAATACAATCAAACAATAAAGCCCCCAGGAGAGCTCTGTTGTTTGGTGCCTTTGTTTCTTTTCTAATGACGGTACCTGAAGAAAGACCCATTCTGTGTAAAATAGGTATTAAAAGGCATTAAGTTAAATGAATTCACTACAGAATTGACCTAAAACAGTGATATCCTGGTGACATAGCCCCTTTAGATCCTTACCTGTAATGCAATACCGTAAAATTCCCAAAATAAGACCCTCCATGTATAAGCCCCTCCAAATATAAGCACCCCAATCCGGTAACGCAAAAAATCCTCTGTTAAATCACCCCTCCAAATATAAGCCCCCGGGGACTTGTACTTGGAAAATTGCCCCCAAATACAAAGTAAAACAAAGCAAAAATGGCAAATTTACTTGAAACTATAAGGCTAGTCGAATCGATTTTGAAATGCAAATTTCCCTCCGTAGATAAGCTGCTCCAAATATAAGCCCCACCAAAAATAAGCCCCTCAAAAAGGGCCTTTGAAAAATATAAGCCTTGGGGCTTATTTTCGGAATTTTACAGTATTAGAAATGAGTGGTGGGAAATGCTGAGGGAGGGGGAGGGGGACTCATGTTAGAACACGAAAAAGTTAGGAGGAAAATTGATTACAGTAATTTATTATAATAATTAGCTGGATTACCATCATCATCACCATAATTGATTGGAGTACCATCATCCTTAGTTTGATAATAATACTATTTTATTCACGGACTTATTTTTATCATGTAAAATTTGTTATTAAGCTATAAAGAAAAAACAACAAAAAGATTAATATTATATTTGTGTTTTTTTTCTTTTGCTATTTTTAGGTGGCTGAAAAGAATAAGGTAAATTTATGGACATAATACTAGAGAAGGAAGTATCAAACAATTTTTAAGGGTTAAAGAAACATCTACCAGGTACCATGACCTGAAAATGAAAAGTTTATTGTCAGCAATAGTGTCTGACAAATTTATTTTCCTTTCGTATTTAATCTTTTCTTCCTAATTGAACTTTGCCTGTTTCAAAGTAAGTTCACTTGCTTCTTCTGATAACTGAACATATGGGCTAATTTGAACCAACCTAAGACTGTATCCAATGTTTTGTAATTATTGTTCCCATTGTCTAGGGGATTTCTTGCATGGTATTATGGGTAACTCAGCTAAGGATGGATGAGCAAAATTATATATTGTACCCACTTCTCATTGGCTTAGAGCCATATGAGGTTATTTATGGAATTCAGCACATTCCTCTTTATAGGTTGTACACGCAATGCATGATTTCCTAGAGCAATGTCATACTGAGTGTGTTCTGTGCAACAGTGTGTTTGCTGTTATTTTCTTCCATAAGATGCATAATAAGATTTAGTGTTTGTGATATCTTAGCCTTTGGCCCTGGCCGGTAATGCTTACTTCAACCCTGATTTTTCCAGATGTGACAAAAACATCATCCAATAATTGATTATGATTTTACAGTAAGCAAAAAAAAAGCATGAGAAAATTTTTTGAAAGTAAGTGAACTGTAACACAAAAGTCTCCCACTTTTATGAAATCTTAATAACTTGCTTTACGCAACCATGCAGTCTCTTGTACACCATACAGCTCTTGCACCAATAACTAATAATCTAAATAAACAATCTTATGCAGAATTTCTGGCACCATCTCCAGGAGTGAATGGGATATCCTCTGTAATAAACTGGTCTGAGTTCACTTCCAAATAGCCATAATTTGACAGCGATTGTTCTATTTGTAGGAGCAAAAGAAGCGACGAAAATCAAGTGTAACCAAACCAAAAAGACCCGCAGCAAAGAAAAGGGAGAAAGGAGCGAAAGACACAGGACTATTAACACCTGAAATGAATAATAAAGTTGATCACGATGACCCATTTGAGGATCCAGAAAGATTATATGCGGTATGTTCCACATTAATTTGTTCTAGTATCTTTTTCCCATCTCAGCACTTCACAAAATGTTTGGAAATTATTTTTTTTAAGTTAAGTGAGGAACTTGCCATAAAGCTTTGCATTAACATACATACATACATGAACTTTATTTATACTTAAATTTCAGGGCTAGAGAAGCCTCAAAGGCTAATATCTTCAAAAACATAAATTCTATAAAAGAGGGAAAAAATTAAATAAATAAAATAAAAAGGAAAATCTAAATCTTCTTTGTATACTGGTAATTGTAGATCAGGAAGGCGCTATGACAGTATGTTTTTAAGTCTGAAATAGGTACTTGTTCTACAAAAGTTAAAGTATAAAGCATTTCCACTCACATTATGGCCAGTAGCTATGCATATTTGTTGCAACAAAAGAAATGTTTGCATAAGAAAAGAGTTCAACTCCCATTAAGACTGGTTTGGACCACCAAGCATTTTTTTTGTTTTGGGACACCAACAGGGCAGAAGTGAAACATGATAAAAGGCTCTATATATTGAAATCTTTCTTTTTTCAGGCAATTGCAGAAAGGTATCCTGATCTTCCATTGAGCACAATTCTTTTTGCTGAAAAAAGGTTCGTGGAGGCAGATCTGGACAGAAATGGGGTGAGTCAAATGCAGTTATAATAGTACAGGCTAACTTGATATAATATATATAGATATACAGGTATATATAATTACTTAAGTAGTAATAAAAAATGCCAAGTCGGATCTCCCATTGACACCAGACAACCTAGATTAGACCTAGATTATAGTCCTTCTATTGAGCACTAAGTATTCCGATAAGCATGCATATGTATCAACTGGTATATAATCTAAAGGTCAATAAAATGATAAAAGTTGTCATATTTTGCTGTAAATTATGTGGGTTTTTTAGAATTTTAGCCCTATTTGATGATTTGAGGGTGCAAAAAATGGGTGGGCAAAATTCTAACTCTTCTTCTCCAACCACCTGTCAGCCCCCCCCCCCCCCCTTCCCCTCCCCACCAAAAAAGGAATGCTTGACACAGTTTGTGTAACCCGAGATCAGGCTCTATTTTCGTTTCGTTTTGAAAATGACATTCCGTCGGGCAATTTAGTGGTAGCCATTAGAGAGAATGTGTGAGAACCGCTAAAATTGGGCCTGATCTCAGGTTACAGTTTGTGTGTTTCCACTACAAATCAATTAATAGATTCTTAACAGCATTATTATTCTAGAAATGATTAATGATAATGGTGTCTTATAATTTGCTTACATTTTTTTGTTTGCAGACAATAGATAGTGATGAACTAGAAAAGATGCTGGACTTACTTTCTCAGAAGGGAAGTTCCACAATGTATACCAAAAAAGAAGTCAAAGACATTTTTAGGAAAATTGATGCAGACAACACTAATTCCATTGACTTCATGGAAGTTTTAGGGGTAATGTAATCTTCATTTAGATTTTCAAACGTTTTTCCTGTCCAGGGCAAAGCTGTTACTCACGCAGCTGGTACTCCTGACTTTTGACTAGCAGCTGACCTAAAGAACTGGTTTTCCATGTGAAAATTTGTAAATTGCTCAAAGGGCTTTAAAAGGAGGGGGGGGGGGGGGGGGGGGGCTGCTTGAAGTATAGAAACTCAAAACTTTGGTTTCATCAGCTGACTTGATAAAGTCGTCAGATTGTCCGGGTCATAACGAGATTTAAAAGTCAAAGATTCTGGCTTTATTTCTGGCAAAGGGGTTAGGATTCGGCTTTAAAATGTATTTGCCGTGGCTAGTTGTAATTCACTTGATGAGCTCAGTTGATAGAAACAAAATTTTGTATTTCACCCCTCACTGATGCAACGTATTCTAACAGACAGTTTCTTTAGAAACTGTTATAACCACTTTTAGCCTGCGTAGCAGGCGTCGAAAGGGGTAGGGGGTAGGGAATAGGGTTAAACCACTTTATTCATTTGTAGCCTAGAAAATTGAACAGTTATAACGAAAGTGAAGCAAGGCACTCTTTAGGCTTGATTATCAGCCGCTGTTCTGGAAACGAGTTCTTGCTCCTCCCCCGGAAATCGAGCCTAAGCACTCTCTCAACCTTAATGGCTGCATGCCGTGATGTTTTATAAACGTGCTCTCTTTTAAACTTCAGGTGTTCGACATGTTGAGGCAGAATAAAAACCCAGATCTACCAAGCTCATTATTTCTTCAACAACAACAAAACAAAAGTACTGTGTGCTCTATCCAATAACAAGAGGAATTACTGGAATAACCAACCTTAATGAACATCTAAAATGAGGCTGACGAACACCCTCCGTTCCTCCCAAGTGAGACTTCATGCAGACAAACTCATGATTATGAAAGCTCTTTTTTGTTATACATTGTACTTACTGAAAATTGTTTTAATCTCCTTCTCGTCTGCTGGTCTAGTATGCACCCTATGTGCTTTCTCAGAATGAAAATGCATTCGCCGTGGAAAGACATGCAGTAATTTTTTTCTGGAAGAAAGAATACTGTGATGATGAGTACCGCCGGAAGGGAGACGTGAAGAAAGTTAACAGTACCTTGACATCCTGAGCCTTGATTCACAAAGACCTGGAATCATAATAAACGCTAAATTAAACATTTTAATCTTCATAGGTTCAAATTATCGAATGCGCTTATTACAATTCAGATCAGAATCTGTAACAATTATTATGAACCGGAATTTTATTCAGAACCTTACAGTCAGTGCATGGTCAATTGTTTTGCTAAAAGTGGGTCATAGCTTTAAATATTTCCCGTTTTTCCTGCAATCCACCCACAGATGGGATAACAACTACCAGATTTAAAATGAGTGTAGATTGCTATTTAATTAAGCTTAACTCTTTAAAATTTGTTGAAACATAACGCTAGATAAAAGCTCACACCTTCTCAACAGAATTATCTATCTTTTCCTGTTAACATTCCGCAATAAATGTGACAACTTAATTGTACTTCGGAGTCGTTAGATGATTACTTGTCACAGCACCATAGCCTGGGTGCGAGCGGGCTCACTTGTGCGATTTCAGGGACAAGCAAAAGAGTGATGATTTATAATGTATTTCCTGATTTCTAAACCAAAATTGCTTATCGATTCTTACCATCAGTCACGTTAGCGAGCTTCTAAGGAAATAATAACTTATTTTAATATAAAGGTTTAGCATTTAAAGAGTTTGATAGACATTTATTGGAAAAAACATGTATGGGACCTAAAAGACTTCTGAAAATCAATATTAAGGCCATTTATACGAGGAAAAATAAGACGCGTCCTAAATAAGACGCAAACTATCCCGTATAAACAGCACATTAAGACGCGACTTAGCAAAGACGCGTCTTATCGAAGAACAGGTATTAGGAGCTGTTCTTAGATAAGTCGCGTCTTAGCTAAATTTCAAACAAAATGTGCCGTTTATACGAGATAGTTGGAACTCGTCCTATGTAAGACGCGTCTTATTTTTCCTCGTTTAAACGGCCCTATTTTTAACTTAATACCAGGTTATTATTTCAAATACCGCAAATTATTTACAAAGGCTATTGTAAGTAACTTGTACACACAACATTGTTAGGTTCAATAATGATTTATACTGAGTAAAGATTGTGGCTTGCAAAAGCGACTCCTTTATGATCCAACACCTTTACAGGGTGCCTACGCACTTGAGCAGAGTTCTATAGATGTGACTATTGTCTTTTTAAACAAACAAACAAAAAACAAATAGGAATTCCTCTGAATCTTGAGACTTCATTCCTTTTTAGGTCGATGCTGAAACTGAATCCGGGTGTAAACTATTTCACATTCATGAAGTTAATCCTGAAATTCTTTGTTGCATTAGCCGGTAGAATAGCTAGAGGAATTTTTCTCTGTCCATAATTTTCCATCGTTGTTGTAACTACGCCATTCAATTTCACTGTTCTGTTTTCATAATATGCCTTTAGTGTTGCAATACTCATTTTTAGCCATTCCCATGCTAACTGGCCGAAAACCAGCCCAAGAAAGAGGAGTTGGTCAAAAATGTGTTGTATTCGCTACTTGCTGGCGGGTGTATTGCGCGCGCCGTGTAAACAAGTGTAAATAGAGTTAAAAATGATCAGGTGATATGGAAACCAGTCTTCCTCATTTGAATCTCTCGCGGCGTCAGAGTCTTGTGACATCATTTTCATTGACATGAGTTCATTCTAGAGATTCTAGAGAAAACCTTTTCTTGTAGTCCTATAGAGTTAAGAAATAGCAAAAATACCTTTAAGAACACTTGAAAAACCACACAGTTGAAGTCAGAGCGAATGAGAGTTGAATCATCAAGGTGTCACGCACGTAGCCTGCAGAAAAGGCTCAGAACAAGCAGCTATTTTGTCGCGTCATTACGTTTTCGGGCGAACAAAGCACGAGGCAGGCGTGGAAGCGCGAGACACGGGCGACGGGGGAAGGTGCGGAAAAAAACAACAAATACCTCTGCAAATGCAAATTCTGACTAGCTAAAAGCAACCAGAGCGTTGAAAAAAGTGTTAATTTTAATGACCCTTCTCTGAGTAATCACTGAGTAACACTCGCGTTTGATTTATAAAGCACAAGGGTTTTCTCTGTGAAGAATTGGAAAAGACACCATTTAGTAAAAGGTCGGTTTCCACTGAGATATGTGAAAAATGTGTCTTGACCGAGATGAATAAATTTTTGTTGACGAGCAAAGAGTCCAGGAAACACACCGAAGCAGGACTTTTAAAATTCATTAAATGGCTTGACCAAGTGTGGCTGGAGGAAGGCAACCTTAAATCTCTGTTTCTGTGGATTTGGAATACGCAGACTAAAGCAAGTTTGTTCTGCTCATTTCATTTCTGCCAATGTTTATAATTAATTCTATTTAGTTTCCGTCGGTCAACAGCAAAGGCATTTTTAAGTTGCGCAGGCCGACTCGATGCTACGAAGGAAATGAATAGCACCTCACAGAAGAAGCGAATGCACTGAACAAACCGCTGTTGAAGGAAGGAGTACATAAATAAATTCGTTTTGTGAATAACATCACTTCTGTGTTTGCTCCAGTTATTAAAATTTTGTCACTAAATTAAATAATCAAAATTTCGGCATTATAAAATTCCTGCCATTACTCTGGTTGTGAGACTGATGATGATGAAACTTTATTAAGGTGTCTAAAGAGGCCTCCTAGCTTAGGTTAAAAACCTATGCTAATTAGGGGACACAAAATAAATAAATATAAATATAAATTAAAGTATTTACATATAAGCGCAAGTATAAAAAACAAATTAATGACATTAACAATATTTACAGTATGACAAATATGTCTATGAATTGCAGAGATGACAATACTTGCATCCATTATCCATTAGTGTAACTATATCTAATGTACGTATTTTGTTTTTGAAACATTTTAAGGTGGTAACTTCTCTCAAGTCTGGAGATAATTTTCGACAGAGATTGGGCCCCAAGTGCCGGAGGGAGTGCTCGCCATATGTCACCGTGTTGTACCTGCATGCAGGCAGCGGAGAAATCAGACTGCCTTAAGTTAAACTTAGATCTATGCTAGACTTAACCCAAGGAAAAAATCTTGGCACTCAAAACCATCAGTAACCTCATGAGTACCATTAGATGGAAATAACAGGGCATATGTACTTCACACAATTGCAACAGTTATTCGGAAGGATGCGGTTCAAAGGATTATTAAGCTACAGAAGCATGATCGGGGTGCTTCTCGAAAAGGATGCAGTGTGTTTAGAGATTTACTGAATCACTTAGCTGATGACATCACAAATTTGGATACAAAACAAAAGAATGAAATCATATGGTCTCTCGACAAAATTCAGGAATTCAATCGTCGTTTATATTAGCTTGTGCCAGGCTCTCAGATAGTATAGTGCGGACGTATTAAAACGAGCAAAGCGAAAATAAGACGCGCGCGACTTGGGAAAGGGGGCGGTGGCGGCGAGAAAAATGGCCGCCCTGTCTCTCCCCAGCCCCCGCGCGTTTTTCGCATTTCTTTTTTAAAAATTTCACGACTATCTCGGAGCCCATCCTCGGAAACCCAGGGGCAGTTAGTCGGGTCGATAAAATGTTTGTGATGAAAGTTTACTGTAAGATCGAGACGAGCCCCTGGGCACTTACTCTTACCGAACCAGTTCCAGAAGCGTTTGAATTGCCTGCTTCTGATTGGCCAGAAAAAATTTTTTCTGGCCAATCAGAAGCAGGCAATTCAAACGCTTCTGGAACTGGTTCGGTAAGAGTGGGCGCGATCCATTCAACCAAAATTCAGACCGGTCCGACCGGGAAAAGAGGACCACCTCAAAAGGTGGACCTGTTTTTTCGAAACTTTTCCGGTTGGACCGAACCGATCCATTGAGTTTTGGATCGAAATTTCCGGAAATTTTGGTTGAATGGATCGCGCCCAGTAAGTGCCCAGGGGCTCGTCTCGATCTTACACTAAACTTTCATCACGAACATTTAATCGACCCGACTAACTGCCCCTGGGTCTCCGAGGATGCTCGGAGCCTAGAACAGGCTACGTTTATATCAAATGGCTAACAAGTAAGTTACATTAACTGAACTCAACTGTTAGGAAAAGCTAACTTTTCACCAATCACTGACTGAACAAGCCTTTTATGTTTATTGATGAGCACAATGCACGTTCTTGTGACAAATGATAAAGAGTGGTTATGGATCCGTGGAAGCAGATCAAGGCTTCCTGCTAATAATACACCTTCTCTCTGTCCTTTTTTGTTTTAACTTACATGTATAGCAAGTGAAAAAAAGTGACTGTAAGAATTACGATAGGGGATCTATTTTGGGGAGATGACCATAGAGACCTGAGAACTGACTGAGTCTGTGTAACAGTGCCCAATAAACTAACAACAAGAGTACAAAACCTTTTATTTCAGTTAAAACATAACTCTATCAATTAAAACTTTCAAAAGTATGAAAAGTGTTTCACTTCTTATTTTTCTAATACGACTATACAGGTCTTTGAGTGTGGCTTGTTTTACCAGTTGATGTTCCAGAAATGAACATGTAACTCACCCTCAAAACCAGAATTGAGTGAGTGGGAAAACTACTTACAAGAGCTGCACTGCTTTGAGGTTAATGAACCTGAGATTATTGCCTGCTTTATCATCTTGATGAGCAGTGTGACTGCTCCAAATAGTGTTAGAACTATGGTTTTAACATGCTATGATTTTCTTATGCATAGTTCTACCTTTTTATAGGTGTTCACCAAACAGCTCCAAACTACAATAAATTATTGTAAACCTCAATAATAATTGCGATAAAAAATTCCTATTTCTTTGTCTTTCCTTCCTTTTTATATGCCAATAAAGTGCTCCTAATATTCTCCGTAAGTCCCAGAAGTAAAAAACAGCCCATAGTTTCTTGCCATTTTCTTTATTGTATCTGGCATTGGTGTCTGGTATGTTTTGCAATATGTTCCTGGACCAGGGGTTTTCTGTTTAAAACAAAGAAGAGGAAACATCACATATTATTATAAAAATTATAAGACATGTATAAAATATTTGTTGCAAATGACTGCACTGACTGCATGGTCATGTTCAAACTATGGTAGCTGATGGCACAATTTTCTATTTCTTTTTCTCCTGTTGGCAATTTCCAACATTAACTTCATTGGATGTTTACCAACTGTCAATGTTATTGTAAACAACAAATAGACAAACAATTTTGCAAGTGTCACTAATGATTATACTCTTACAGACTGTAGAAATGTTCAAAACTATATGTTTGCAGTGAAACCATGAGCATTTAGTTCCATTGAGTTCTAAACATTTTGCCCATGCAAAATTGTAGTCTATTTTTGTTACATGTAAAGGTATTTATTATTGAGGACATTAATTACCAGGACATGAGGCTGAACAAATCTTGGAGTTTTTGACTTGAATGGAGATGTAACATTTGGTCCTTTTGGTAAAATCGAATCTTTTGAAAGTTTGTACTGTCCTGGAGGAGGTCCTTCTCTCTGAAAGAATAAAATAATAAACAAATAAAAACACTTTGAGCCACTTTATAGTAGTAACACTGGATCATTCTTTCAGAAATTACTAATTAAGATTTGGTACGATGCATGTGGACTGTAACTTGAAAAAGTTAGTATGACATTTTAAAGTATGACTCCATTATTATTTTGGAAAGATTTTATCATGAAATGTAGTTTGCTGCCAAATTAGAGAATTTTGATTGTCAGCAGCCATTTTGTACACAGTGCAGAAAGTACCTATACCCTAACATGGTTCATACACAAAGTTGAATACTAAAGATATATGTCATTGCCCCCTTAACAGCACTGCAAACATTATACAATGCAGTGAGTGTACTAGCTTCCACCTACACAATAGAAGTGACATCTTCATTTAATACTTATATTATTGATTATTAACTATAGGAAGAATATTTTCTATAAACTGCCTCTTACAGGTTTAAAGTAAATTGTTGGGAATCTATGTTCTTGAGACTTGAATGCAGGATGCCTAAGAAAAACAGTACAAATTTGCAGCTCATGTTAGTCAACTAAGTATGTACTACTTAATAACGATAATCAGGAATCCACCAAGCTCCCCCGTCCTCATGATGAAATATAATCCTAATTAAATGGGGTTGGGTATGGGTGAAAGGCCCACAAAAATAATTTGTTAGACGTTTATACAAATATGTACTTCTTACTCTTTTGTTTCCCTACTCCTGTTTTTTACATTTATTAAGTAATAATTGAGAACTATCAGAAATTATTAAAAATTGAAACATTGGATAATGCAATTTATTCTACCGCTCTGATTGGCTTAGCCATCATGGTATATGAGCCATTATACCATGCTCTCCAAATATGGTAACTGTATGTGTCTGCTCAAAATTAAAAACAAGCTGAAAATTGGTTGTTTTTTCAAATAAAGTCTGGAAGAATTCTCGATATTTTGTGGGTGTTTTTGTTTTTCCACTCACACTTGCTGGATGTGTGATGATTATAGCCAACTCATATCCAACGCGAACTCGTGGAATAATTGTTAATTTTAATGATCAATAAAAAATTGGTACTCAGTTTTTAGTCATTTCAGGACTTCAGGAGTATTGCACTTACTTTGATGGCAACTTTGGAACATATTTATAACCTGAGTAGTATGTGGTTGGACTTATTTGACTACTGGCAAATTCCTGCAATGAAAACAAATTTGGGTCAAATGTCTGGAACTAATGAATAACATTTTATTACTTTCAGTTCTTTGATTATAGTAGGTGAAAGGTCATGGGAAAGACAACATTGGAAAAGTTGGCAAACTCTGTTAAGTCATGCATGACGGGCTTAGGCTACAAAAAAAATTCTGACCAGGAGGTCTTCTAATCTCGTACATTACTTGTCACCGCCTGCCGGAAACAATCAATAAAGCCCTTTTTTTCTCTCACTATCTTGTTTCATTTGTTAGATTTACTGAGGTTGTCGCGACTGTCGCGTGTGAATATTTCGCTAAAGTTTCTGTCGCTTTACTGTATAACGCTGGTTGCATTTGCGAAGCTATGAGCAAAATGGCTAGATTTCTAATTACTTCTGGCAAGTGTTAAATCTACTTTAATTTAACGGGAAGATGCCGGCAAAACGAATTCGTTTTAACCTACGTCAAGTTCGACCACTACACTGCTAAACGAGAGTGGCAAATTATTTCTGTAGGAAATCCTTACTTGGTTATCGACTTTGGTAAGTTTAGCTTTGTTTAGCCGAACAATTGATGGTAAGTCGTGATTTTTAATATTTCGGTTTTTTGTCGATGAAAAATACCGAGAAAAAATATCGAGCGGAAATCATTTTTATCGCACGTGTTTTCTGATGATGTATTTCACATAATTTTTGATAATGTATTACAAAACGATTCTGTCTAGATTTCTCGATATTTTATCAGTTTCACTCTATCACACGCCGCCCAACAAACGATCGCTAGCCTCTAGCAACTTGACGCCGGCTTTCCTATTTTGCTTTTTGCATTTTGACTGATTTTGATCATCGTCTCATGAAAGTACTTTTAATTATTTGTGGCGGGAAATATGTACCGCGCGCGTTTGTTTGGCGCCCAGATCATTGACATCAGTGGAAGAGACTCCAGACAGGTAAGAAAACTTAATAATTATATCAGTGGCATTTGATGTTTAAAATTATAATTCTGGATTATTCTATTCTAGTTCAACACTCGAGAGAGTCAGCTCTTTTCTCAAAATATTTCGCAGACAAGTAGCCTCGCTGGGTCATGCAGGGTCCCCTTGTTTCCTGAGCTTTTGTTATCTGCGTTGCATAGTATTAACCTGTAGTATCCTGGGTAGTGTATACCTGAAATCTACAGTTAACTCGTAAAAATGCTCTAATCATTCCTGTAGTATCCTGGGTAGCGTATACCTGAAATCTACAGTTAACTCGTAAAAATGCTCTAATCATTCCTGTAGTATCCTGGGTAGTGTATACCTGAAATCTACAGTTAACTCGTAAAAATGCTCTAATCATTTCTGTAGTATCCTGGATAGCGTATACCTGAAATCTACAGTTTACTCGTAAAAATGCTCCAATCATTCCTGTAGTATCCTGGGTAGCGTATACCTGAAATCTACAGTTAACTCGTAAAAATGCTCTAATCATTCCTGTAGTATCCTGGGTAGCGTATACCTGAAATCTACAGTTAACTTGCAAAAATGCTCCAATCATTCCTGTAGTATCCTGGGTAGTGTATACCTGAAAACTACAGTTAACTCGTAAAAGTGCTCTAATCATTCCTGTAGTATCCTGGGTAGTGTATACCTGAAATCTACAGTTAACTTGTAAAAACACTCTAATCAATGGTGTAGTATCCCGGCTAATTTATACCTAAAAAATACATAACATTGACTTGTTTGACTTATGGAGGTGATAATCTTATTCAACTCTTACTCTGTTTGAATATTCATGGTCAATTAACCGCTTTCTCTCAATCCATTTTATTTTTTAGGCCACGCTCGAACTTGATTTTGGCACGAGTGTTGCCTTAACAAAGCGGAGTAAAAGAGCAGTATAAGAACATGTATTGCAGTATTTTGTGTTAGTGATCTAGGAACGACTGAATTTGGCGATTTTGCGATAATGACATATCGCCAGGACTATTTCATTTGCTTGATATAAAAGCAGTACAAAAAAAGTCTTAAATTATATTAATTGTTGTTTCTGTCGGCTTTATAAGGATTTGATGCCTTTACATACTGATACAGGACCATAAAGTAGTTAGCGCGTTTGTTAAATTTGGTAATGTTAAATTAGAGTATAAGGAGCTACTTTTACGAATTTTGCGAAAAACATTTTCCCGGCCTTTTAGGAAGCGGCTTAAATAGTTTCAAAGTTGCAGGGCAGTCACAAAACTGAATTGTTGAGTTTACCTCCGTTTCATACTATAATTTACTGCCCGAGACTGAAAAAGGCGCGATGTAAAATCTTTATGCCGTTTTATTATTACCAAAATAGTAAGTGCCTTGGAAGAGGGTTAGCCGAGCAGAAAAAGATTTAAACCTTGCTTTAATCGGATATTGCGGTTACTTTCATTTCAGTTTATGGTAGCTTGAGTTACTCTTTTGTGGGCAATTTACGGAAGTCCTAGGGTATTCAGCCGACACCTCAAGAGCCTAAAGCTGTCATACCTTGGTTTTGAATTACTTATGCAAATTAGGTGGCTGCACATTGAATGTGCAGCCAGCTAATTTGCATAAAAATTTTTCGCGCTTCAAAGCTCGTCATGGAGATACATATCTTAGTTCTTGCCAAAGCCTGAAAAGTCAGTGAATTTTATTTTCAGTTTATTGCAGGGTTTAATCATGAAAAGAAAAGAAAATCAACAAAAGAACTTCTGTGCCAACCGATTTTTTTCCCGAAAAGCACATATAATATTTTCAGAAAACCACATGTGTAAAAAAAGATATATTCCATACTGAAGATAAGAATGTCATGGCCTTTAAGAGAACCTGAAAAAAGATGAGTGATGTTATGTTTTTTACTCTAAAGCTACATGCAGACAGATGCAACAAATCCAAACATTGTTGGGCCAACAATGTTGGGAGTTGTTGCATCCGTGTTGGCAGTTGTTTACAAGTGGATGCAACAACTCCCAACAATGTTGGGACATGCGGTGTATCGTGGGAAGGACACAACCCATAAGACTTTGGAGACCATGTGTGATGATGCATGTGCGTGGCCCCAACAATGTTGGAAGAGCTGTGTAAACGGATCCAACATTGTTGCGCTAAGCTTTGGCGATCACGCAACAAGAGAAATGTTGGGAGTTGTTGGCTCAAACGTTTGACTTGTTTATTTTGCACAATAACCCCTAACAACATGCAACAGGGTGTGCAAATGGACACAACATGTAGACATTCAACAATGTTGGGAGTAATGTTGGCCAACAACGTTGCCTCCGTTTGCATGGAGCTTAAGAGGTTGCATACTATCAAACAACACAGTAATTGTCATTCAATTAAGTTATGTGTACAAACCTTATCAATGTATCCTACAAGAGCAGTAGGAGTGTGATATCTGTCACATGCTTTAAAGTTATATGTTTTTTGCTGTGTTTCTAGCTGGTCTACACATGTCCTGTGCTTGTACAGCCCTGGCATCAACGCTGAACCTTTTCTGGATGGATCAGCATTTTTCTTTCTTCCTGCATTCTTAAATCCATATGTGGTCCTAACAGGGTTGCCTTGTAATTCTTGAACAAAATCCTTTAAGTCGTATGCTCCAGGAATGGGTGTGTCCTAATAATATTTTATAAAAGTTTAGCAGCACATATACTTTTAATTATATTAAATCATACTACATGTCAGCCTTGTCCCCAGGCCAGTTCATGCTATCCAAGTAAGGAGGCTTTGGAACCAACTGTGATAGCATCCTTGGTGAATTTTCCTGACAAGCTTGACAGTGGTGTCACATCCGAAATCGCTAAGGATCAATGGGAACGACAATGACTTGATGCATATAAGTAACTGGACAGTAATGCACCATTGTGTGCAGTGTATTAATAATAAATAGGCAGTTGGTTTCCAGAGTGGCTTCTTTTTTTCAACTTTTTCACATCTTGTGAAAAGTCTCTTGGAATACAGTTTTGATTTTAAAAAGGTTACATTATCCCAATAATGATTACGGTAATAATAAGAGGTGTCATGCTCGATCAGGACGTGTCGAAAGATTTTGTCAGGATGGTTCGGGATGATTTCTAGACTTAAAACCGATTATTGACAACTGAACTGAAACAGGGAAACACTGAGGTCAACACTGAACAGCCTTAGCTAGTTTAGCTTTCTGCAGTAGAAGCCATGACCATATACATATAGCTGTTGGCCCATACGGCGCGGCTTAAAATGTCGTCAGTGTGTTCCAACATTTGACTCCTTTTTTAGGGTTACAGAACGACAAACAAACATTTTAAAATGCTTTCAGTTTGCAGTTAAGCTTACTACTATACAAATCACAGATTACCTTGAGTGTGCTTCTCCACCATTCTTCCCTTTCTGACACAGGCTCTTCATAATACGGACTCTTACTTCTTCTACCTGACTGTAATAAAGGAAAAGGAAGTACCTCTTAGACAAATATTCTTGGTTTTATATTGGCTTTGTGGTCAATAATTATCGATCTAGACATCTTACAATTGACTATTTGACATTTTGTTCTAGACCTGTTCCTAATAAATTAGTTCAACAGGAATTTAGTTCGACTTTTAATCCCTCTCAAAATAACTTACAAGTAATGTTAAAGGCGACCTAGATGGGTAACCTAAAGGTCCAGAACTCGGCTCCTGCAAATGGAGTCCTCCGACATTCGCCATGTTGTGAAAAATATACAGTATAGCTTTCCTGAGAGGTTGTCATGGTAACTGTTCACCCCTTGCGCGCTTCAGAGTCTCTGGCCACCGCTGGTCGCTCGGCTAGTCGCTCACCGTAAAATTCCGAAAATAAGCCCCGAGGGCTATATTTTACAAAGGCCCTTTTTGAGGGGCTTTCATTCGGAGGGGCTTATGTACGGAGGGAAATTTGCGTTTCAAAATCGATTGGGCTAGCTTGTAGTGGGAAGGAAATTTGCCATTTTTGCTTTGTTTGTACTTTGTATTCGAGGGCAAATTCCAAGTACAAGCCTCCCCGGGGGCTTATATTCGGAGGGGCGATTTAACGGAGGGTTTTTTGCGTAAGGATTCTGGGGGGCTTATATTTGGATGGGCTTATTTTGGGAATTTTACGGTATTTTTTAAAGCCTGCGTAGCGTCAGCGAAGTTTTGACAGGGGAACTGCCAAGCTGTGCGGAGAATGTGGAGGAGACGCAGAATTTTCTCGCGCCGAGAGCCGCCAAAACTTCCTGTCGCCTGCTATGTATCGCCGCGACAACAACCTCCGTGATATCCTCGTGCATATTTCTGATACTGCTGACAGTAGCCAACCCAGTACATTTCCGTGCTTTAGCCCACAGACAGCTTTAATACCTATTTGAACGGTACGTGGTCCTTGGTACACGACTGAAAAATGTTAACTTGAACTGACTTGAATCAGTCTTACCTAAATCTGAAAACCTGTTCTGCAAAAAGGCACGTCTTTCTCTTGCGTTTTCTTTATTCACAAGCTAAGTAAACATGACCATGTAATTTACAATGGCGAATGCCGCACCAGCCTGCGTAGCAGGCGCCGGTAGTCTTAATGCCGCGCGAGAGGAACACGCGCCCTCGAGATTTCTTCCTTCACGAGGGAAAAACTGAAAAAATGAACAGCGGGCGTGAGAAGCATGCCTTTCACAGAAGTACCGCTGACCAGTACTGGCGTGACCTCTTTCTTGTAGACCCTTTTTTCCCGTAATACAAAATTCATGAACGGTTAACTTAACGGCAACCTAAGTAATAAGAAATAATAGTTTGAGTCACATGGTCTTATGTTCGTTTAGCGACAGAGCTCATTGGTGGGCCTACTGGGTGGGGGATCAGTATCAGAGTCGCTATCACTGTCAAGAGGGGGCTCCGTCTGAATCGGGGAGGGTCTGCAAATCGGAAGGCGCATCTGGCCAGGCAGGAGGGTTGTCTTGTTCGGGATCCTCCTGAGTAGGAGGATTCGAGTTCGCACTCGGTATCACTAGTGGGACCGGGGGCGCTGGACGTGTTGGCGGGGTTTCGTCAGCGGAGAACGAGTCTGCATCGCCAATAAGGTCAAATGGTCTGAGGTTTGTTAGTTCAGACGGGACCCGGTAACAGTCAGATGTCTTGATTCTGTGAGATGTGCTAAGGAGATGGGTGCCAACAAACGTTGTAAAGTTGAAAAAAGGTCCTGTTACTTCTACAAATACAGTGAATAGCGATCGTGGGCTTTTGTCTTATTGTGATCAGAGTAGAGGAAGACTAAGTAGCTTACTGATATCCGTTCGGCTGGGTGGGTCTTTGCAATGGGTGCCTTTGACGATGATTAGATTCCGATGCGAAAGCGCATTGTTAACCACAGTTATTTTCGTTTTGCTTGAAAGTCACCAAGGTCCGTCTCCACTAATCCGGACACTTTTAAAACCGCATATTTCAGTTTTTTTTATCCGTATTGGGCCTTAAATCACTCTGGAAAGCGGCTTCAAAAAATGCGGTTTCGGGTTATATATGCGGATTCGTGTGGACGTTGCTCAAGTTTATTTCTCAAGTATAAATGAATTTTTCATCAAGTCCACGCGCGGCTGCCTCAAAGCCAATAATGCGTAATATTGCAATGGCGACTGTTGAATTCTCTCTTGACAACACCGAATCAAAGTTTGCAGACTTCCGTTGAAATCTGTTGAAACCAACTTTTGATTAATTTCAAGCGTTTAATTGGTCTAAAAATATCTTAAGTGAAATTCACTGATATCCAAGGGCTCAGTAGACTGGGGATTACCTTCTCTTTCCCGTACTTGTCTCTTGAAATAAAGACCTTCCCAAGTGTCCGCTTAATAGAGGTTTGTAAAAATTGCGCCATGTTTGTTAACGATGAATTTAACATTCAACGCGTACGGTTACTCTGTACTGTGATTAAGTTCCATGTTTTTGTGGAAACTAAGGAAGCTAAGGAAGCTGTGCTGTACTTTGCGCAAGACTTTTAGGTGAACTTTGATCGCGAATGACAATTATACTGCCAGACATCGGTCTAATCTTCAGTTTATTGACAGCTAAATGTATTGATTTATCTTTATTAATCGACTATAGTACAGTGGAACCCCAATAATGCGACCACCGTTGAGCCATAAAATCCTGGTCGTAATAACGAGGTGGTCGCATTAACGGGGTCCTCAAAATAATAAAATGACTCAATGGTTTTTACGTTTGGTTTGAAAGAATATGGCCGTAATAACGAGGTGGTCTTATAAACGGGGTGGTCGTAAGGCGGGGTTCCACTGTACG